>NW_006922459.1:461875-470370 GCF_000298275.1 Orycteropus afer afer
CCAGCCTTCTGGTTAGCAGTCAAGTGCTTTAGCCACTATGCTACCAGAGCTCCCATCACTATGGTAGGACAAACCAAAAGGCAAGTTTGTCTTCCTGTTGGAAACCTCTCCTACCACCCTTACCTGGATCCTTGCGGCTGACTGCTCTCTGTCCCGGTTCCAGGGCCTTTTAATCCCCTTTCTCCTGCTCTCCCACACTGCTGCTTTGGGTGTGCTTGGGTTTCCTCTCCTCACCTGGATCTCTGTGGCTGACTCGTTTTGATTGTGGAGCCATGTAATATGAAATATTTAAAAACATCCATCCTCATTTATCATGATGCTGCTTATTGGTCCAGTTGTGAGAATTTTTATTTTCTTTATGTTGAAGTATAATCCATATTGAAGACTGTGGTCTTTAATCTTCATCAGTAAGTGCTTTAAGTCATCTTCACTTTCAGCAGGAAAGGTGTCATCTGCATTTCATAAGTTGTTAATGAGTCTTCCTCCAATCCTGATGCCATGCTCTTCTTCATATAGTCCAGTTTCTCAGATTATTTGCTTGGTATGCAAATCGAATTCTATACCCAATGAAAACATCTTTCTACAATTAAGGCAAAATAAATAATTTTTCAGACATGGAAAACTGAGAATTCACCACAAGCAAACATTCACTACAAGAAATGTCAAAGTTCTTCAGATGGAAAGAAAATGATGACACATGGAAAATGCGTGAATAAATGCAATAGATATTTTTCTCATTTTTAATCTCTTTAAAGGTAACTAACTGTTTAAAGCAAAATAGTAAAGCATCATAGATTTTTAAATATGTAGAGGTGAAATAATAATATATGGGAAAACAAAATCAATAATATATGGGAAAAGAGGAAATTGAAGTAAACAGAAGTTTCTTACAATATGCATGAAGTGGCATATTAGTTGAAGATGGATGGTAATAACTTAAAAAGTTATATTATAAACCACTAAAAGATGGAAATAAGTAAAAATATGTCAAAAGTAGAAATAAGATTAAATCATAAAAGAGACTCAATTATTCCAAAGAGAAAAGAAGAAACAAGGAACAGATGTGAAATAGAAAACAAACAGAAGGATGGCAGATTTAAATTTCACTATATCAATAATTGGGAGCTCTGGTAGCATAGTGTCTAAGGCACTTGACTGCTAACCAGAAGGCTGGCGGTTCAAACCCACCAGCCACTCCTCAGAAGGAAGGTTGGGCAATCCTACTTCCGTAGTGATACTGCCTCAGAAACCCAAGGAGGGGTCGCTATGAGTCGGGGCCGACTCTACGGCATATAACAACAACAACAATATCAATAATTACATTAAATGTAATTTATCTGAACATATTGACTGAAAGATCAACAATAAAGAAGAACACTTCATAAGGAAACAGGAGTCAATTTATCAAAAGACATACTAATCCTAAAAGTGTATACACATAAAAATAGGATTTCAACATACATGAAGCCAAAAACAAAAATAGAGAATTCCACAGTTCTTTCAGTAATTGGTAGAATAAACAGAAATCAGTAAAGATAAAGAAGAATTGAACAATATTATTGAACAATTTGATGCAATACATATTTATAGAATATAGCACTTTAAAATAGCAGAATGCCATTGTTTTTACAGAATAAACAATAAAATAGTCCACATTCTGGGGTCTAAATTAAATTTTAATAAACTTAAAAGAATATTGAAATCATACAAACTAAGATCTTTGACTACAAAAGAATGAAACTAGAATTCAATAACATGAAAATCTCAAAATATGTGGTAATAAAACAACACACCTTTTAATACTGTATGAGTTAAAGAAGAAATCACAAGGGAAATAAGAAAGTATTTTGAACTGAACTAAAATAAAAATACAAGTTCAGTAGAGTCCAGTCAGTAAACAGAAACCACAGCAATAAACTGAACAGAGAAATTTAATATAAAGAATTATTAACTATTTAAAGGTAATTATACAATAAAAGTGTATAAGAGGACACTATAGAATATAACCAAAAAACCAAACACACTGCCACTGAGTTGCATCCGACCCAGAGCAACCCCTTCTTGTGTTTCCAAGGCAGTATCACTACGGAAGTAGATTGCCCAACCTTCCTTCCAAGGAGTGGCTGGTGGGTTTGAACCACCAGCCTTCTGGTTAGCAGTCAAATGCCTTAAGCATTATGCTACCAGAGCTCCTATTATGGAACATAGAAATTAAAAATTCAGGAAAAAATACCTTCTGTATGTCTAAGGAAGAATATACAAAGAAGAAGCTTAGAATTTGCATGAAAAACCCCACAAACTAAATTTGAGTGTCAGACCTCATTGAAGGAAGTGTGACTGCTGCAGAAAATTGCAGCCTGCCTGTGGCAAACAACCTTGCCAAAGGGTGCAGCCAGATCTGGTTGGTAAGAGGAGCCAAATGTGTATCTGAGAAACAATAGAGGATGTGGGCAGAGTACAGATGGTCCATAGAAACTGTCTGAAGTGTGGTCTTTGCTGAAGAAAGCTACCTGGCCAAAAATCACATGCTGGTTAAGAAATTGAGAGTCCAAGTGGGCCAGAGCTGATCTACTGGGAGCAGACCACTAGGTGGTGAAGCACCCTAGGGTGATATTTGTTGGAGGCTATGTTGTGCAGGCCCTATTTGGTGCTGGAAGTCTGAAACTGTTCCACTGAAAATGGAATACTGAAGAAACTAGCTGATGATTGAGTACTGTTGGGCCTCCCTCATTCACTTGTTGCTATGGGAGAAAAATAAAAATTACACAAAACAGGAAAAGAAGGCTTTTTCTCTGCTATGCAATGGCTTGCAGTGTTCCTCCTACTACTACCAACAAAGCCTAACATTGTGCTACCTAACCAAAGTGAAATATTATAAGGTCCAGCTTTAGTTACCCAAAGCATGACAAAGAAGAGTAAATGTGAAAATGAGAAAAAATTATTAAGAAGCACAATAACAAACCAAAGTTTACATGTTACAACTAAAAGCAGAGTTCAGAGGGAAATATATAGCATAAGGTGCTTCTATTATAGAAGAAAAAAACTGTCAAATCAGTGATATAAACTTTCATCTTTCAGGAAAGAGAAAATTAATCCTTTTTGGGCTGAATCATTTTCTATTTTGTATTTCTTCCTGAAACCATGTGTTTTCAGTAATGAAAGGCACTTTGAATGAAGTGAAAAAATATGTTTTTGCAGTTACATGGATTTTGATAAAATTAGAGGGTCACATATGTCCTGAGGTTACTTGGTGCTAGGGTTTATGAGATGAGGCCCTTTTCGTCTGGTTCACACAGTTATACAAGCTCCGACAAAATGGCAGCACACACTAAAAGTGGGATTACAGCTTCCCACTAAATCCCAGAGGCAGACACTGTAAGTGGCTACTCTATGTCATGAAAGGGTTAAATCCAAAGTAACCATTAAGAAGATGAAAAAAATAAAGATAAGAATGAAAATCAATGAGATAGAAAACAGAAAAACCATGGAGAAAATCAATGAAACCAAAAACTTATTCATCAAAAGATTAATAAAACTAAAAACCAGCTAGTCAGATTGAATACAGAAAGACTATCAGTAATAAAAGAGGAAGCATCACTACAGATCCTATAAAAATTCAAATGATAAGGAAATACTATGAATATTGCCCTATTTCTATATTAAAATTAATTTCATGCTTAAAAATTTTCCACAAATAAAACTCTAGGCCCAAATTGTTCCACTGGTGAATTTTCAAAGATATTTAAGTAGGTATTATTAATTATTCACAAGCTGTTCCAGAAAATAGAAGATGAGTATTATGGACTGAATTATATCCCCTAAAATCTGTGTTGCAAATTCTAACATCAATGCCTATGGTTATAATCCCATTTCTGAATGAGCTCTCCTTGCTATGTTAATGAGGCATAATCAGTGTAGGGTGCATCTTGAGTCAATCTCTTTTGAAATAGATAAGAGATTAAATAAGCAAGCAGAGAAGAGATGGGGTAAGATAGATGCTAAGACACCTGGAGATCTCCAAATAACCAGGAAGCAGAAGTTGAAGAGACAAAAAACTTCCTTCAGAGCTAACAGAGAAAGAAAGATTTACTCTAATGCTGGCACTGTGAATTTGGACTTCTAGCCTCCTAAACTGTGAGAAAATAATTCCTGTTTATTAAAGGTATCCACATTTGATATTTCTGTTATAGCAGCACTAGATAAGTAAGACAATGAAGAACATATCTCCATTCATTAATGAAGCTAGCAGTACCCTGGTATTATAAAATAAAAAAGATATTACAGAAATATAAACACAAAAGCATCACAATGCCTCAGAGACAACAGAGCATCACAGTCCACAAAAACAAGCAAGAAAAAGCATGAGAAACAAGGGACCAGGATACAGGCACAAAACACATCCCTGAGGAAAAAGCAGTATTGGAACTCCCTGATAAGGAATTCAAAAGTATTATATTTAAGTACCTTCAATGAATTGAAAGACAGATCAAGGAGAAAACTGACAAAATTGAACACAGAGAAAACTCTAGAACAACTTTGAAAGACAATACAAGAACAAAATGGCAAAATAAATGAAAAATTAAAAATGATACAAAATATACAGATAGAAATCCAGAAGATGAATACTAAATTTTCAGAAATACGTAACAAATTGAAAGAGCAAAGTAATAGTATTGAATCAATGGAAGACAGAAGCAGTGAGATTGAAGGCAAATACCTCATTACTTCCTTAGAAAAGGATCACTCAGAAAAAAGATCAAAACAAAATGAAGAATGCCTAAGGTTTATGTGGGATATCATCAAAAGGAATAACCTACATGTAATCGGAATTCCAGAAGAGGAAGAGACAAATAAGACTACAGAGAAAGTTGTCAAAGATTTGTTGGAAGAGAATTTCCCTGGTATGACGAAAGGTGAGAATATATGCATTCAAGAAGTCCAACAAACCCCAAACAGGATAGATTCAAAAAGTCACCAAGACATATTATCATCAAACTCACCAAAACCAAAGACAAAGAAAGAATCCTGAAAGCAGCATGGGAAAAATGAAAAATTACCTAGAAGAAGCAACCAATAAGACTAACCTTTGATTTTAGGCAGAACCATGCAGGCGAGAAGACAATGGGATGGTATATATAAACACTGAAAGAGAAAAATTTCCTACCAAGAATTATATACCCAGCAAAATTATGCATCAAATATGATGGTGAAATTAGGAGATTTCCAGATGAACAGAAATTAAAGGAATTCATTAAAACCAGACCAACCTCATAAGAGATGCTAAAAGGAGTCCTTTGAACAGAGAAGCAACAACAGCAAACAACAACTGACCATTAACACACATGATGACATAATCCAGAAACCAACCCAGTTATGGAAGTATCCACATTAAATAAGCCTACAAGATTGTAAACAGGGAACCAGAGACATCAATTGACAAATGAGGACAATGACAAACCAAAAAGAGGGAAAAAATTGTATAGTCATAGAACTTCTAAATGGTAGGGAAGTCAAGATATTGTAAGATAGAACAGACTGTTCTATACATGGGGAAAAAAATTATGAATTACAGGTTAACCTCAAAGAAAAATGATAAACCTTCATATCAAAATAAAAAAAGGACCACCACAAATATTTTGCATATACTAAAACAATAACAACAAAGGAAATGATAACATGATTCATAAACCCATAATCTGTCAGCTCTGTGTGGCCACTGCAGCGAATTAGCAAACCCAGAAGAGAGGTGGTGGGTGCTTTGGGAGGAATGGTTGGAGAAAGGGCTGGAGGGAGGCAGCATGTCTGGCCTGGCAGGAACAGACCTTGGGTTATTGATGATGACTCTGTCTTCCTCTTGTGGGATTAGAGGAGGTCAGAACATGTGGCCTCCTTGCCGTTTTTGCAGTTGGTTACCAGGAATGAGAGGGGAGGGGAGGGAATACTTCAAAAAAGAAAAAAAAAAAAAATGCATTGGCTCATGTCACTTAAGTTTTGTGTTTTTCACTATACATAAATTATATTTCAATAAAATATACTTAAAAAAAAAAGGATAATATTTCATGGTCAAATGGCTTTATCCCAGGAGTGATATAATTACATTTGAAAATCAATCTGTGTAATCCACCATTTATCATAACAAAGGAGGAAATCTTCTATAGGAACCTATCAATAGATACAGAAGAAGCATCTGACAAGTTTCAAAACTCATGATAAAAAAAAAAAAAAAACCTCTCAGCAAACTAAACACTGAAAGAAACTTTTTCATTCTGAAAAGAACATCTACAAAAAAATCTATGTAGTTGTTATGTGCCGTCGAGTCAGTTCTGACTCACAGTGACCCCATGAACAGCATAGCAAAACACTGCCTGGTCCTGAACCATCCTCACAATCATTGCTATACTTGAGCCCATCATTGCAGATATTGTGTGACTCCATCTCATTGGATGGATTTTACGCTGACCCTCTACTTTATCAAGCATGATATCCTTCTCCAGGGACTGGTCTCTTCTGACAGCATGACTAAAGTATGTGAAATGAAGTTTGGCAATTCTCCTTCCTAAGGAACACTTTGACTGTACTTCTTCCAAGACAGATTTGTTCATTCTTCTGATAGTCCATGGTATTTTCAGTATTACTAAAAACCTATAGCTGACATTATACTTATTGGGGCAAAGCTGAATGATTTCCCCCTAAAATCATGAAAAATGCAAGAATACCTGCTGTCACCTAGTGTACTTGACATCATATTGTTTATTACAGCCAAAGCAAAAGACAAGAAAAAGAAATAAATAACATACAGATTAAAAGGGAGGATTTTTCATTGTCAGATACCTTCATTGTTTATATAAAAAGTTCTAAGTAATCTACTAAAAACCTACTACAACTGATATGTGAATTAACAAAGTCATGATGCAAGAATAACAGTAAAAAATCACTTAAAAAAATTAAAACAGCATAAAATATTATTTGAGGATAAATTTAACCAAGTATGTGCAAAAATCCTCTACACTAAAAACTACAAATAATTTCAGAGGGAAATTTAAGACTTAATAAATGTAAATCTGTATTGTGTTTTTTGTTTGGAAGACAAAATATTGTGAAAATGTCTCCCCAAATTGATTCTTCCCAAATTGATCAATAGATTTATTTGTTGAAATTGATGAGCTGATTCTAAATTTATATGGCAATGCAAATACCTAGAATAATTAAAATAATTTTTACAAAGAACAGATAATCACTTACATTTACTGATTTCAAGACTAACTGTAAGTATAGTAATGAAGATAGTGGTTACTGATATAAAGATAAACACAGTTTCATGACTGAAATAGTGAGATCAGAAACAGACACTCATATATGACAACTAATATGCAACAAAGATGTCAAGGTAATTGAAAAGAGAAAGGGTAGGTAGTCTTTTCAACAAATCTTGCAGGAACAATTGGATAATTATACACAATAAATGAATGAATCGATCAATCAGTTAACCAACCAACCTTATCTTACACGACATACAAAAACTTATTCTTGATAAATGCTAGATATAAATATAGGAGGTCAAATTTTAAACTCTGGAATAAAACATTGAATTTCCTGTGACCTTGGCTAGAAAATGTTTCTCAAATAAGAATGAAAAACAAGCCACCATGATTAACTAAACTTCATTAAAAAATTTTTCATTTACTCTTCAGAAGATACTATTGAGAAAATAAAAAGGCCAGCTCATTACTGAAACACAGTATCTCCAAAATATATATCTGATAAGAAATCGTGTTTAGAATATATAAAGGGTCTTATAATTCAATAATAAGAAGACAAGTAACTCAATTAAAAAACAGGGAAAGATTTGAAAAAATAAAGTCACCAGAGAAGATATACAAGTGGCAAATGAAAAATACTTAACATCAATAGTGACCAAACCAAACCAAAACAAAACAAAACAAAAAAACAAACTCACTGCTGTCCAGTCGGATCCGACTCATAGCGATCCCAGGAAATGGAAATTACACACCCACTGTTAACCAGAATGCTGGTGGTTCAAACCCACCAGCCACTCCTGGGAAGGAAAGTTGGGCAATCTACTTCCATAATGATAACACCTCGGAAAACCAAAGAGGAGTCGCTATGAGTCGGGATTGACTCTGTGGCAGTGAGTTTGGTTTGTGATTTTTAAAATAGTTAAAATTTTAAAAGATTGATAATCCCAAATGCTAATGTGCACATGAAGTAACAGGAAATGAAGTATATTGCAAAATACTGCAGCCACTTTAGAACAGTATGGTGATTTCTTAGAAAGTTGTACTTCCTTCTAATTCTACTCCCAGATATACCTAAGAAAAATGAACACATACATCTTCACAAAATGTGTACTTGAATTCACAGAGATATGTCTATAGCCCAAAACTATAAACAACCAAAATAGCCATTGCATGGTAAATGAATAAACACATTTTGTTATATCTATCGAATAAAATATTGTTGTTGTTGTTGTTGTT
>NW_006922459.1:470470-470995 GCF_000298275.1 Orycteropus afer afer
CATGATCCACACAATCAAATGCCTTTGCATAGTCAATAAAACACAAGTAAACATCTTTCTGGTATTCTTTGCCTTGAGCCAAGATCAATATGACAACAGCTATGATATCCCTTGTTTCACGTCCTCTTCTGAATCCATCTTGCACCTATGGAAGTTCTCTGTCAATATACTGCTGCAAACGTTTTTGAATTGTCTCCAGTAAGATCTTACTTGCATGTGATATTAATGATATTGTTCTATAATTTCTACATTCTGTGGGATCACCTTTCTTTGCAATGGGTACAAATATGGATTTCTTCCAGTCACTTGGCCAGAGATCTTCCAAATCTCTTGGCATAACCAAGTGAGTGCCTCCAATGGGTCATCTGTTTGTTGAAATATCTCAATGGGTATTCTGTCAATTCCCAGATCCTTGTTCATCACCAATTACTTCATTGCAGCTTCGACTTCCTCCTTCAGTACCATTGGTTCTAGATCATATGCCACTTTCTGAAATGGATGAAGATCGACCAGTTCTTTTTGGTA
>NW_006922459.1:473487-495164 GCF_000298275.1 Orycteropus afer afer
CTACGGAAGTAGGATTGCCCAACCTTCCTTCCGAGGAGTGGCTGGTGGGTTTGAACCGCCAGCCGTCTGGTTAGGAGGCAAGTGTCTTAGCCACTGTGCTACCAGAGCTCCCGAATAAAATATTACTTAGTACTAAAAAGTTTGAACTATTGACATGTGAATTGCAAATTCATTATGCTAATCAAAAAAATGCAGCACAAAAGAGACTGTATGATTCTATTTATATGAAATTCAAGACATGACAAAATGAGTATCAGAAGCAGATCAGTGTTTGCCAGGGACTGGGATTAACTGTAAAGGGAATGAAGGAAAATTTTGGGGTGATGGGGATGTTTTATGACATAATGAGGTGATGTTTACACAACTTCATTTGTCAAAACTCATCAAATTGTACTCAAAGTTATGATGTTTTATCAGTTATATATTATACTTCAGTAAAAGTTGATTAAATGGCAAATATCAAAGGAAACCCATGACCCCACCATCTTCTATCTATTTTAAACCTCCAACATGAATAAAGTTAGAAAATTCTGATTCTCTTCTTTGTTGAGTAATGAAGTTTTATACATGTGTTCTTGCATTGAGGTGAAATCTTGAGGTGTTCCTGACATCTTTTGATTACACATTCTACCTTTAACTCCTGTAACTTTAAAGTCCTTGTTATGGGAGCTGATAGGGGACAAAGAGACACTAAATACCTAATACGATTAGTATGTGTAGCATAATGCTACAAGATGATCCCCAATATTACTATTTTGCAAACTGAAAATGCATCATCATATATTCATATATGCAGTTTTAAAATATAATATAAATTATTTTTTGTTGATGTACTTAATCATTGGTCTGTGATTTCCCTGAAGAAGCATTTGTTTTTCAAGTTGTTTTTGCTGAGGATACCACAAAATTTATTGTGTTAATTAATTCTGAGAAGTCTGCTCTGGAAGTCTGATAAACCTGGGTTTTCCATGTTGGAAAACACTACATACTACAGATACTTACTTGCCATGCTTTATCAGACAGCATTCTTAACCTGTTTCATACACAGTACAAAATTTCAAATCACATAACATACTGGTGTTTACATTTTCTTTGATTTAAAGAATTTATAGTTAAATCACATTTTTAGTTAAAAAAATCAGCAAGACATTTAACATAAGCTATATAGGAATATAAAGGCTCTGGTGGCATAGTGGTTAAAGCATTCAGCTGCTAACTAAAAGGTCCACAGTTTGAACCCACCAGCTACTCTGTGGGAGAAAGATGAGGCAGTCTACTTCTGAAAAGATTTAGAGCATTGGAAACCCAATGGGGCAGTTCTACTCTGTCCTATAGTGTTGCTATGAGTTGGAATCAAGTCGATGGCAGTCAGTTTGTTTTTGGGTTTGGGTTTGTATAACAATTTAGGTACATAGGAATCAGTTTCTTAAACTTTATTTAAAAATTAAATTCAAACATTTTGTTGTTGTTATGTGTCATTGAGTCGGCCCCGACTCATAGTGACCCCTCCTTGGGTTTTCGAGGCAGTATCACTACAGAAGTAGGATTGCCCAACCTTCCTTCCGAGGAGTGGCTGATGGGTTTGAACCGCCAGCCTTCTGGTTAGCAGTCAAGTGCCTTAGGCACTATGCTACCAGAGCTCCTAAATTCAAACATAGAACTCATCAAACAAATGTTTAAATTATAGTAGAGTTTCTGTTTGTTCATTTATTTTATTTTCCATTTTGTTTTACCTTTTTAATACATGGAGTGGGTAATTCTGAGACTGAATGAAAATACATACCACATGAAAACATTTATCTGTGAAATTAGGTAAGTATTTCCAATTAAAATTCCTATTTGAATATTATGTGTTCCATTCCCCTATCTGCTGTAATATTGTAAGGATTCTTTATGTACAAATTTTCATCTTCATGAAGGAAAAAAATGGGTTTTGAGGAAAAATAAAAGAGACCTCTTTACTCCCAGGTTTAATGTTTTAATGATCTACTCATATCTTCCTCTTAAAAATCTATTGCATTTTGGTATAGAGGTATTGTATCAAGGAAAGGTTTGATAGCTGAAGCTAAAGCTATACACAAATACACAGACACTCTTATTATAACTGTAATTTTGTTCCTGTATTTAAAGCCTTTCTTCACTTTCCTACTTGCAACCTGACTTGTTCACATATTGCCTTTTGCTCAGAATTATCCACTCTCCACACTTAACAGCTTTCAGCTTATGAGAAATATTTAATCACTGTACTCAGTGCAGTTAAATAAATGTCAGACCTATCTTGCACCTTGAGCTGGTTCGCTATGTGGGATGTCTGTGGTCTACTCAGGGAAGGGCATTCATTGTTTGAATGGACCACAGCAGACAGAGACAAGGAGCCATGTCAACTATCAGAACAGCCCAATGAAAAGAGGAGCAGCAATATGGAGCTGACCAGGAGAAAGAAAGTAGAGAAATATTTTGAAGTGGAAGCAAAGCCAAGCAAAGTGATAGAGGTTCAGAAACCAGTAGGAAGGTGTAATTAAACTATGAGTAAGATTGAAGGTGCTGAACTGAATTGATGCTGCCCAAAACAACGATGATGTAGTCTTTACATCTCTTGGGTGGGAACAGTGTCAATACTTACACATTGTGTAAGAATCATCTTGCCATTTTAAACAAATCAAAATTCAAAAAACATCTCCCTCCCTGCCCATGGTTCATCTGTCCTGTGTAAGCCTATAGTTACAAAAAACAGTTCAGAATAAAAATGCAGACTGGTTGTAAAGCCTTCTTTCACTGAGGCCTGGCCTGAGGGCTAAATGGGAGAGTTCTGCCAGCCATCAAACTTAACAGCCTTTAAACATGTGCAACATTTCTCTAAGCAAATTGGTTCCTTAATATGGTAAAATGTGCGGCACCCAAGGGGAAATGCTGGTGATCTCATAGCCCAAAACTGATGGAGTCACAGCACTGTGTTCCTGAAAAGCTCTCACACTTTCCACTTTGATAAAACCAGAAGCAAATACGAGAGTCAGTAGGGTTTGATATCCATTGTTCATTCTCACTGAACTTTTTTTCCTCCTATACAACAGAGCACAGTACTGTAATTCATAGCTTATAGGATTTTTTTTAATATAAACCATCAAATATTTTCTATATTAATCAGTGGTTTCTAAAGATCCACAGGGATAAATAAACCAAGCTGGCAGGAATTTTTTGTGGAACAACCACTGGTAGTTATAAACAGTAAACAAAACATAGTAACCATTTTAAGCACAAAAGATTGCTGTATCATACGGGGCATAAATCATTAGCTTAATAATTTCAGCAGCAATGTCTCCAAAGCAAAATTAAGCCAACAGTTCCCCGTGTGGCAATAATGAAATACTGTAATGCAAAAGGAAAAAAAAAAAAGAAACAAACAAAACAGAAAACACCAGAAGGCATGATTGTGCCTTGGCAATGATTGAAAACTCAAGTTTAATCAGTAACTGGGAAACTCTTGTCTCTAGGCTGATCTTTTGAGAAGGGAGAAAGGGGGTACCTCCAATCCTTATGCCCATTCTTGCTGACAGTTTGACAAGCACAAGTGTCCTTTTACTCAAGTTCCCCAAGGCCAACACATGCCTTAGATAGAGCATGAAAGTGACAACATACTACAATTGAGAAAATGACAAATTTCTCTCAGTTGTAGAGGCAGACATTATTAATAGATTTAGAGAGAACAAGAGTGCTAGACCCAGGACAGGGCAGAGAAATGCCAAAGCTTCTTCTCAGGGCCTGTCAAGCTCAGTGATCAACAATGTGAAAGAACAAACTCTCCAATGTTGAGCTGGGCCACTGAGCGCAACTGTAAGAGGAAAATCGCTTTATCTTCCCCATGAATTTCACCAAGTATCAAAGTTCTTTGAAAAAAAAAAAGGGCTAATAATTGGTTTATTTTGGCTAAGTCTACTTGACTATGGGGCATTATTAGACAAAGGGAGCTCAGAGAGACCTTCTTGGTCCCTCTGCTGTGTTGTCAATACTATAGAATCTTCATTTTTCACTTTTATTTCTTCAGTTATTTTAAGAAATCAGTACAGCCCTGTCAAAATGTACATTCTGATTTAGTATGTTTTGGGTGGAAATGCAAATTCTCAGAAAGAGTCAAACAGGAATGAACTGGTTCAAAGATCTGGTAATTCACTTATCACAGGTTATTAATGTGTCCTTCCCTAATCCTGATGTTGCATTTTTTCTTAATATAGTCCAGCTTCTCAGATTATTTGCTCAGCATCAGATTGAATAAGTATGGTGAAAGGATATAACTCTAACACACACCTTGCCTGATTTTAAACCATGCAGTATCTCCTTGCTCTGTTTGAACAGTAGCCACTTGGTTTATGTACAGGTTTCACATGAACTCAATGAAGTGTTCTCTAATTCCCATTCACAATGTTAGCCACAATTTGTTACGATCCACACAGTTGAATGCTTTTGCGTAGGCAATAAAATACAGATAAACATCTTTCTGATATTCTTTGAGTTCAGCCAAGATCTATCTGACATCAGCAATGATATCACTCATTCCTCATCCTCTTTTGAATCCAGTTTAAATTTCTGGCAGTTTCTTGTCAATTAACTCCTACAATAGATTTGAATTATCTTCAGCAAAATTTTAATTGCCTGTGACATTAATGATATTATTAGATAATTTCTGCACTCTACTGGATCACCTTTCTTTGGAATAGGCAAACATATAGAGTACTTCCACTTTGTTGGCTAGGTAGCGGTATTAAAAATTTCTTGGCATAGATGAGTGAGCTCTTCCCATATTGCATCCATTTGTTGATACATCTTAATTGGTATTTCATCAATTCCTAGAGCCTTATTTTTCCCCAATGCTTGTCTTGCAGTTTGTACTTGTCCCTTCAGTATTATCAGTTCTTTCTTTTCTTTTTTAATTGTAGTTTTGGGTGATTAGTGAACAGATTAGTTATCCATTCAACAATTTACATATATTTTGTTCTGCTTTGTGACATTGGTTGCAATCCCCTCAATGTAACAGCACTCTTCACACCTTCTTCCTGAGTTCCTTGTTTCCATTAGTCCTTTTGTTTTTCCCCTTCCTGCCTTCTGAGCTTTGCTTTTGGACAAATGCTGCCTTTTCGGTCTCATATGGTTGATTGTACTGAAGAGTGCTTTTGGTTGTAGATAATATGCTACCTTCTAAAATGGATGAAGACAACTAATTCATTTTTTGTACAGTAAGTTGTATTCCTTCCATCTTCTTTTGATTTTCCCTATGTTGTTTTATGTATTTTGCCCCTAGAGTACTTCAATATTGCAACCTTCAATTTTTTCTTCAATTCTTTCAGCTTGACAAATGCCAGGAGTGCTTTTTCCTTTTATTTTCCTAATTCCAGCTCTTTGTACATTTCTTTATAATACTTTACTTTGTCTTCTCAAGCTGCCCTTTGAAATCTTTTGTTCAGCTTTATCACTTCATCATTTCTTCTTTTCACTTTAGCTACTCTCTGTTCAAGAGCAAGTTTCAGAATCTCTTTTGACATCCATTTTGATCTTTTATTTCCTGTCTTTTTTAATAACCTTTTTCTTTCTTCCTGAATAATGTCCTTTATGTTTTTGTACAACTTGTCTGGTCTTTGGTCTTTAGTGCTCAGTGTGTCAAATCCATCCTTGAGATGTTCTCTAAATTTATTTGAGATATACTGAAGGTCATACATTGGCTCTCATTTATTTGTTTTTGTTTTCTTCAGCTTCGACTTGAATTTGTATTTGAGCAATATGTGATCTGTTCTGCAGACAGTCCCAGGCCTTGTTCTGGCTGATGATATTGAGCTTCTTCATTGTCTCTTTCCACAGAATTAGTTGATTTGATTCCTGTGTTCTATCTGGTGATGCACATGTAAAGTTTCTATTTATGTTGTTGAAAAGGGCTATTTTCAATGAATAAGTCATTGGTCTTGAAAAAAATCTGTCATGTAATCTCTAGTATCATTTTTATCAGCAAGGCCATCTTTTCCAACTACCAATCCTTTTTTTTTTTTTTTTAATTTCCTATTTTTGGCTTCCTAACACCAGTAATCTTGTTTGCATTGTTGGTTAATTTCAGATAGCAGAAGTTGGTAAAAATCTTCCATTTCTTCATCTTTGGCATTAGTAGTTGGCCATAAATGTGAAAATTAGTCATGGTAATTTGTAGGCATATCTCTCAGTTATCTAGTGCTACTTTAGTAGAAATTCCACAAGTGAATGCCTTTGGAAAAAAAATATATTCTCTCACAATTTAGGAGGCTAAAAGTTAAAAATCAGAGCACCAGCTTTAGAGAAAGGCTTTCTTTCTCTGTCAGCTCTCAGGGAAGGTCCTTGTCTCCTTTCAACAACCGTGGGTTGGCATTCCTTGGATATCTACATATGTCTTGGTATCAGTCTTTCCTTGGGTCTAGAAAGTTCTTAGTCCAGGGACCCTGGATCCAAAGACCAATCTACTCTTAAGTCTTCTTTCTTGGTGGTAGTCAAGAGCCCTTGATCTCTGCTCATTTGCTTAATTTCTTTTCTATTTCAGAAGAAATGTGTCAAGATACAGCCTAAACTTGTAGATTGTGCCCTGCCTTATTAATATAAGAAACATAATCTAATCCTGTCTCATTAACCCATAGAGATTAGAATTCACAACACATTACAAATGGAGGTTAATTATATCAGATTACTTCATAAAACAAACAAACAAACAAAAACTCACTGCTGTCAAGTCAGATCCAACTCAGTGCAACCCTTCCTTGGGTTTTCAAGGTGATATCACTACAGAAGTAGATTGCCCAACCTTCCTTCTGAGGTGTGGCTGGTGGGTTTGAACCACCAGCCTTCTAGTTAGCAGTCAAATGCCTTAGGTGGTAAATCTACCATACTACATCATTCCATAACTGTCAGACAAGGATAGATCATGAAATGTTCTCTTTGACAATGAATATGATGCCATTCCTCTTTAATTTGTTATTCCTGGCATAGTAGACCACACGGTTGTCCAATTCTAAATGGCCAATAACAGTCTATTTCAGCTCACTATGATATCTATGTTCAAATGTTCCATTTCATTTTTGACAACTTTCAATTTTCCTAAATTCTTTCTTCCTGCATTCCACTTTCTAGTTGTTAATGGATGTTGCAGCTGGTTCTTAGCCTTTTGAGTTGTACCAAAACCAAAAACCAAACCCACTGCCGTTGAGTCGATTCCAACTCATAGCAGCTCCCACTGCATTTCCAAGGCAGTAAATCTTTACAGAAATAGATTGCCTCATCTCCCTTCCGTGGAGTGGCTTGTGGGTTTTAACAAGTAAATGAAGGTCTTGAAAGCTCTACTCTATCCACATCATTATCATCAATTCTACTTTGAGGAGGAAGCTTTTCCCCAGTCATATATTAATACCTTTCAACCTGAGGGGCTTATCTTCCAGTACTATATCAGACAATTCAAACAATGTTCCACTGCTATTCATAATGTTTTCACTGCCCATTTTTTTTGTTTGTTTGTTTTCTTTCCAGAATTAAACTGTCAGGTCCTTCTTCCTAGTTTGTCTTAGTCTGGAACCACCACTGAACCTGTCCACTAAGGGTGACCCTGCTAGTATTTGAAATACAATGGCATAGCTTCTAGCACAAGCCACCACAGTATGACAAGCTGACAGATGAGTGGTAGAAAAATGGGTTAGTGAGCAAAAAAATGGAAGCAAGAATATCAAGTATTCCCCAAGCCTTTCCTTTCTGTACATATTCCTGTGTCCTTTGAAACTAAGCTTCCTTCATCCCCAGGGCTCTATTTGTCAGTGTTCCTTATTTTCCTGGTTCATTATTATTATTATTCTGTATGTTTCACCCAAGGCTCCTCTCATGTGTTTCTGAACATAGTCTATACATCTAACCTTTATTCCCAATTGAACTGTATGATTTATGTTTTCATAGTGTGGCTTGAGACTTTAAACTTTGACCTGAAAATAAATTTTGATTAACATGTTTTAGGCATTGGGTGGCATAATGGTCAAGTGTCCGGGTGCTAACCAAAAAGTTGGTAGTTCAAACCTACCCAGCAGCTCTGCGAATAAAGACCTGGCAATCAACTTCTATAAAAATTATAGCCAAGGAAACCCTATGGGGAAGTTCTACTCTGTCACAGGGGGTTGCCATGAGTCAGAATCAATTTGACAGCACCCAGCAAACAGACATTTATGGTCCAGTGGTAGAATTATTGCTTTCCATGCAGAAGGCTCAGGTTCAATTCTTATTCAGTGCTGCTCATTTGCAGCCACCACCTGTTTGTCATTGGCGGATTGTGTGTTGCTCTGATGCTAAACAGGTGTCAGCAGAGCTTCTAGGCTAAGATGGACTAAGAAGAAAAGCCTGGCAATCTACTTCTGGAAATCAGCCAGTGAAATCTCAGTAGATCACACAGTCTAATTCTCAGCCAATCATGGAGATGACACAAAACCAGGCAGTATTTTGTTCTGTTGTGCATGAGATCACCATGATTTGGGGACTGACTAGATAGCAGCTAATAACACAAGTGCCAACCAGAAGAATAAAGGATTTTCATCTTTCTATTAAAACTCATTCAAAATGCATGTTTTTACCAAATAAACCATTCTTTTGCTCACATGTTGTTTTTGTGTGCTGTTGAGTTGATTTCAACTCCTAGCAATCCTATGTGACAGAGTAGAATTGCCCATAAGGTTTACTTGGCTGTTATCTTTACAGAAGCAGTTCACCAAGTCCATCTCCTGAGGAGACACTGGGTGGGGTTTGAACTGCCAACCTTTTGGTTAACAGCACAATGCTTAACCATTTGCACCACAGGGCTCCTTTATTGCACGTTAAAAGCCACAGCCTATAGCCTTAGGAAAAAAGTTAAACTAATTACCCAGATCCTTCCTAAAGACACTTCATTTCTGATGACACACTCTTTGCCCTCAATTTGACCTTAAGATTTATTTTTAAATATAACCTTGTATAGGCCACTCCTCGGAAGGAAGATGGGGCAATCTATTTCCGTAGTGATACTGCCTCGGAAATCCGAGCAGTCGCTATGAGTTGGGTCTAACTTGACGGCACATAACAACAACAAACACATGTTTAATTATTCCAGATCATCCAATTCATTCATAGCTATCTTCCTGTATTTCTGTTGCTATTATGTACAAGATAAAACTCATTTAATTTTCTCTCAAACAATAGGCTTAAAAGAACTGTTTGAAATGTATTTTTTTAAAAAATCAATGATGTAGTCATTTCTACTATATGATATCTGATTATATCACTAGGATCTCACAAGTGGGATCTCTTGATCCCGCTTTCAGGGTCACCAAGGCGAAGGATAACTACTGTCCACCTTTATGCCAGCTCCTTATAGGCTGAATGTGCAGAGCTTATTTCATTTAAACCTTCATTTTTGTATGATTTCACCTGAAAAAAAAAAAAAAAATCTTTGGAGGGAATGCAGGAAACTTACATTTGCCTTAACCCCAAATACCCCCTAGTGATGATCTTGATGACAACAAACATCTGGATGTTTTGAGTCACCCCGATGATTGATTTGATTTTTCCACTCTTCACCTAGCTTTTTGGCACTGCCTAGTCAAAGCTGTATCACTTTGGGCTTTGGTCCTTAACTTGTTTCTAGCCGCCTGCTCTCCACTGCACTCTGCTTTGCCTTTACTCTTGGCTCCACTAATCTGCAACTCCATATGTTTTCCCTCATGTGTCATCGCAGGCAAACTGAGCACCAAGCTTTGCTCTATTCCCTGCCCAAGACACACTTCTTCCCTGAATCATACTCAGGATAAGTGGGTAAGAAAGTGTGTGGTTAGAAACTGCGTGTTTAATTAATTTTTTATAGCTTTACAGGAGGTGGCAATGGGTAAAACTGGTATCCATCACAGACTTGTCAATGTTTCATACTGGGGCACTCTCATGTTGCTTCCATGCTGGAAGCTATAGCACCAGTATTTAAAATAGCAGCTGGATTGCTTATGGTGAACAAGTTTATAGCCAAGCTTCCAGACTAAAACAGATTAGGAATGAAAGTTCTGGCTATCTACTTGCAAAAATTAGTCAGTGGAAACCCTATGGATCACAATAGAATATTGTCAGATATAGAGCTGAAAGATAAGCCTCCTAGGTTGGAAGGCACTCAAAAAACACAGTGTCCTCAGCAACGAACTCGAGCACACCAACAAAGGTGAAGATGGCACAGGACTGGGCAACATTTCATTCTGTTGGACGTAGGGCCTCACGAAAGGAGCTGATTCAATAGCAACTAACAACACAACTAAAAATAACCGATGCAATTAGAAACACCCTAACCCAGTAATTAACAAGTATCTATTGGTTTCTTCATACTTAAAATGCAAGCAGGCCTTGAACCTGTACAATTATAAATTTCCACTTTCAACCTTATCTTCTCCCAATGTGAGCAATCAGTGGAACAATTCAATTCCATTTAGCAATTGCTGACTTAAATGCCTACCTCCTGAAAGGTATACTGCTAAGTGCATCAGGAGCTATGAAGTAAATTTCATATATGCCCTGTCCTCATGCTAGTTTCAGAATAGTTATGAAAAGATCCTAAATTGTAAAAAACTTTAATGGTGGCATGAAGGAAATATTTGTGTCAAACTTGAAATGAGGAGAAATCTGATTTATTTAATTCTTGCTGAATCACATAATTTGAAACTAAGCTAATTGCAAACTGTGTTTAGTTTTTTCCATCACCTACACCATTACTCTGGTGGTGCAGTGCCTAAAGCATTTGATTGCTAACCAGAAGGCTGGCGGTTCAAACCCACCAGCCACTCCTTGGAATGAAGGTTGGGCAATCTACTTCTGTAGAGATACCATCTCAGAAACCCAAGGAAGGATTGCTATGAGTCAAATCCAACTCGAAAGCAGTAAACTTGGTTTTTGTTTTTGACACCATTACTATAAAGAAACACTTGCCTTTCTTTGTCAGTATTATGAGAACCACTCCTGATTACATGCATCAGAATTACTGAAATTGACACTTTGGTGTTATAATTTCAGCAGGCATTGTTACCATCATTTCAAATCTTATAATTTTATATGTTTTCACAATTGTATTAAAGTTCATTAAATTGTGCTGTTAACGCTAGTGCTTCTCTGAGAAAGAAACTCAAAATCAGTAACTTGAGAAAGAACTAAAAAGTGATAAATGACTAATTTAATTTAGAAAAAGCCCTCAGCACAATAATAAAGAAAATGTAAAAATTAACTTCAAAGAAAATATACACTAAAAATAATTATAAATTTGAAGTTGAAAAAAAAAAAATGCATTTCCCCTTTGGGGAAATTTGTTTTGAATTATATGAGTTTTAAAATATGCAAAGTCTCCAGGAATAACACTTCGCTCATATGAAAAGCAAGTGCCCTGTACTTAAATTTTATTTCCCACTGCTCTACCTTACAATCCTTACAGTTTAGTTAGAAAAGTCTCTTTATTATTCCACACATCCTTTGCCAAGGAAACCAGTATTATTCCTTACTATTTCTTTTATTATGCTGCTCTTCCTGTTTTAAATATCTTTGCTCTTCCTCTCCATTAATCTACATACATGGCGAAGCCTCAAAGCCCTACTCAAGCATCAGCTCATCTGCAAAGTTATATCTGATTTAGAAGAGCTATAGGATTTTATACTTGGAATGGATCTTAAAGATTACTAGTTCAAATATTTTCCAACTGTGCAAAATAGAGACCCTTAGAAGACTTTTGAAAGAGGGTCAGAAATGGGAAGGGAAGGATAAGAAAGCAGCAGAGTTTGGAAGCTACTGCCCTTCTTTAATTCAACATGGCTCACATGATTTTAATTATTTTACTCTTCTAAAACAAAAAAGAAAGAAAGAAATCATTTGAACAATAGGTTCCAGAGCTTTAGGGTGTGGGACAAAGTCCAACGTGATAAATGAAGAAACAATCCAGGATTTTCCAGTCTACAACTCTAGGATCTTTGGATTTCCAGCCCAGTTACACTGATCTCTCTATTTTCTTTATCATTAAACTATTCACAATTTAACCTGATAATTTTTTTTTGATGATTCTATGGTGGATTTTGCAATTTTTTTATTTACATGTATGTGCCTTGACTTTTCATCACTAAGTTTCTAGGTCTATCTTACTGTTGTTAGTTGCCTTTGAGTCTACTTCAACACATGGCAACCCCATGTACCATAGAACAAAATGCTGCTTGGACCAGGGCCATCTTCATGATCATTGGCATGGTCAAGTCCATTATCACAGAACTGTTTATTTTGAATGCCTTCCAAACTATGGGACTCATCTTCTAGCACTATATCAGACAATACCCTGTTGTGATTTATGTGGTTTTCACTACCTAATTTTGGAAGTAGATCACCATGCCTATCTTCCTAGTCTATCTTAGTCTGGAAGCTCCACTGAAACTTGACTACCATGGATAACACTGCTGGTATTTGAAATACTAATGATATAGCACCATAGCAACATGCAAGCTACCATAGTAAAACAAACCGATAGACAGATGATGAAGTTGTATTTTACACTCTTTTATTCTTCTCTTGGCAGAGTACTGGGTTCAGAGAGTATACTTGGTCTGGTTTTCCTTTGTAGAAGGAAAATAGACACTGTTGATTAGCATTCAAAATTAAACAAAGCAGCACATAGAAAAATCATCTCTAGGGTATGGATTAGAATACCATAAACCACATCTTTTTTATCACCTTCTCTCTTCCATTTCCAAATTATATTAATTAAATATTCTGATCTGAATTGCATTTTTACTTTGTTGTGTTTACAAATCTAGGATTCATCAGTTACTTAAACTCTTCTTTTTAAATGGCATTCTGTTTTTAAGCTTTGAATTTCTATTGCAAAAAGACACTTTAACAAGAAAAATGATCTGCACTCTTATTAAAAAAAAAAGAAAGAAAGAAAACCTTTCCTTGAGTTTTCATTCTTTGTAGGATCTTCCTCTAGCTCCTTTTTCAGTTCTGCTAAACTCTGAAAGAGACATTGTACATGCTGCTTTTGTTTCTTCTCTTCCCAGCTTTGGGTCTTACATGGTCTACCTCTTAACACAGGTTTTTTTGGTTTCTCTCTCTTTTTCCTCTATACTCTCTTTATTCAATTCACTCCCATTGCAGTGAACTGCTTGATGTGGCCCTTCTAGCCATTGTCCTCCATTCTGTGATGTTTTGTAAATCCCATTATCTATGCCTATTTGGGGTGGTGTGGTAGTTAAGGTTAGGTATCGACTTGGCTGGGCAGCTGGTAGTAGTCATTCCCTATAATGACTAGCAATCGACTCTGTGATGGGATTTAGGTTAATTCTGTTGGGGAAACACAGGTGGAATGTAACTTGAGTCCTGCCTTGCTGGAGGGTATAATTCAAATCACCACCCTTAGCTTCCCTGAGGGTATACCAAAAATCTCCTGGGAAGATTCGCTCTCCTCTTGCTCTGGCTTTGTGTCTTGGATCATCCTCATCTCACCCCTGGATTTGGGACAGCAGCTGTCATCTGATCTGCTGATCGAGGTTCATCCAACCCCGAGAGTTGGGAGGATTTGCCAGACCTACTCACGGACCCAGGACTCACCAGCCTGCCAGCCTCCACCACTACTACGTGAGATGAACCCTTGGGTGTCTGTGAGTTCTGTGAGGCATTACAGCGAAATACAGAACCCTAAGACTGGGGAAATTACTGGGAGGAAGAGGAAGAGTTAATGTCTGAAATGATAGAGTGGCATGGTAGTTTGGACATTTGGGACATCTTTAACCTCCGCCTCATCAGGACTGGCGTCGTGCTGATCTTTCTAAGAGAAATTGTTCAAGCACCCATGAATGTGTTCGACTCCCAAGTCCACATTTCTGAGTGTGTCTTCTCATTATTTCCTCTAGGCTAGTGCAATTGGAGTCCTTTCCTTGACATCAAGCTTTAGACACCTCCTCTTCCCCTACAATCTGCCCTCAAGGCAAGTAATCTGCAGGTCCAATGAAATAGGCCCACTTAGAGCTTACATTCTTCCTTCTAAACCATGCTTAGATATCCAGGACTTCAGAATTCCTATTCCTCATCACCCTGAGCCTGCTTTTAGGATTGAGTGTTTTTTTTTTTTTTTTTTCTCAAATTCTGGACTCCACTTTTTATGTGCAGTGTACTCCTAGGTGTTAAGGTGGCCAATGCTGGTTGTTTGTGAGAAGGAAGTTGTAGACAGTACTGGTATTATGGACAGGTCTTTTAACTGCAGACTGGGGCTTCCAGGAGTGCACCTGAGGTGGGGAGCAAAAGGAGAGGAGAAGCTCTTACAAAGTTACTGCCTCCACATTTTAGTACAGAACTCTAATTGAAAGTTGACCCTACAGATTGGTATGAATGTACATTTGTAATCCTAGGAGGTTAACATAGATTTTATCTAAAAGTCTGTGACTTAATTTTTAACTTAATTATTTAACATATGGCATATTGTCCTCTACTTATACTTTTACCCGAGGTTCCACAAATCTTAAGGGAAGACTTGGCTTTGTCTTTCTAAAAACCAATAAATTTCTGACTTCACACTGGTCTTCTTTTTAAGAATGCCTCATTTTCATATCCAACTTAAAATATCAGAAGTTAAATTAATATCTTCCTTCTCATCATAAACCTGCTTGTCCACCTTGAAATGTAGATTCTGATTTAGTATGTTTGAGGTGGAAATGCAAATTATCAGAAAGAGTCAAACTGGAATGAATCACTAAGGTTCTTCTCTTAATTAGTGGAATCACTACTGACTCATAACAGCTAATGGTCTGGGAGTCATCTTCAACATTCCTTTTCAGTGACCCTCAGAAAGTAATCAAATATAGGATATATCTTATGTCTGAAATAACCTGACTCTATCCTCCCCTTACAAACATCACCTCTCAGCTGATTCATTATAATAGCCATTCAACCATCCTCTTTGGTATTGTCTTTCCATCATTAATCCACTGCCCACAATTCCATCAGAATTATCACATGGAAATTCCTTCCATAGCCCCATTTTCTAGAGACTAAAAAACAAACTTCCTTTAATAACTTGTTTTCAAGTTCTTCACAATCTGGCCCCATCCTACCCTTCCAACATTACCTCCCACAGTGCTTCTTCACAATTACCCACAAACCCATACACATATGCTCTATAATCTAGCCAATAGTAATTACTTGCTAATCCCTACATCTGTCATACATTTTCACATGCATGAACATTTAGTTATGCTACTCTTTCTGTCTGAATTACTCTCTCCTTCTTATCCTTATGTCAGAATCTAATTATGTATTCTATTGTCCTTCATTTTTTGAAGCCTTCCACAATTACCCCACCAGAATCACTTTGTCTACTATGCTCATCTAACATTTATTTATATCACTGCTATACTATTATAACTCTTAAAATGTTTGTGCTGTAAGTAAGTTAAGAATAGATTCATTTTGACAGCTTAAATACAAATTCCTTGTGTGTAAGGACTATTTTCTATTCTTTGTGTATGTCTTAAAAAAAAATAAAAAATAAAAACCCTTGCTGACCAGGTGATTTTGACTCGTGATGACTCCACTAGTGTCAGAATAGACATGGAGTTTTTGATGGCTGATTTTTTGGAAGTAGATCACCAGGTCTTGTTTCCCAAGATGCCTCTGGGACTTGAGCCTACAATCTTTCAGTCAGCAGCCAAATGCTTAACCATTTGCACCACACTTAGAATGTATGCTTTTAGTACCTCACATACTATCATGCCCACAGCAGGTGTTTAGTAAATGCTTGCTTAACTTCCGAGTAAAATTTACAGAGATTGCTATATACCCACTCCTCATTTATTGATGTGGTTAGCTTTCAAAGATCAGGTCATTACATGAAAATCAGCATCATGTGAAAATGGAGGATGACTACCTCATTACATAACTGCCAAATTACATCATTACATAACCACCAAACCACTGAGAATAATGGCTAAGCCAAGTTGACATAAAACCTTAACCATTATCAAACCCCAGAAAACCAAACCCACTGCCATCGAGTCAATTCTAACTCATAATGACACCCATAGGGTTTCCAAGGCTGTAAATCTTTATGTAAATCTTCTTTCCAGGGAGCAGCTGGCAGGTTTGAACCCCTGATCTTCTGGTCAGCAGTCAAATGCCTTACCCACTGCCCATTACAGCCAGAGTTATTCTCACCTTGTACCTCAGCTAGACATATGTCATTAATGCGCAAAATACTCAGATAGTAGTTTTTTTTTTTTTTATTATTGTTGTTGTAAATGTGAAATATCACATAATGATTTAGTTGGTAAGTGAGGAGTAAGTGTATTCACTTAAGGAGGGCTATCAGGATTTCTTTGTCCCATGTAAGCCCCCTGTGCAACTCCCATTTTCTTTATCACATGCTTCTAAGATTTCTACTTGTAAATGGGTTTACCATCCCCTCTAAAACTGCAGTGGTATGTCTGTAAAACCAGTCAAGAAGCCTGATGAAAGGCAGCATATTATAAAGACAGGTGTGGAGCTCAATCCAAAACCAGCACCTGTGAGTCCTTAGTTTTCAGAGATGACTCGCACATGTCAGCCACAGGTTTCCCCAAGTCACTTATCACTCCATGCACAATGCTGAGATGGAGACCATCTGGAATTGCCAAATTTTCCAGCTTAAACACCTCTAGTATTTTGGTCACCTTCTCTGACATAAGCCTGGTTTTCTTTTGTGTTTATAGTATGTCTCCTGAGCAGTTATAGATCTATTTCTGGCATTTTCCTCCAAATCATCTTGGAAATCACAGACTATAGTTAGAGAGAAAGATCCAAATTAGGCTGTTTAGTTTCCTATCATAAGATTTACAAATCCTTGTGGTTTTTAGAACTGGTGACACCAAAATACTGTTTCTTTACTCAGTAAATATGCCTATGAAAACCATTTAAGTCTATCAAACATCTTTATAATAGTGATAGTTTTAACAAACTACTTGGCAGTTCAGAAGTAACTTTATGTTCATATTTGATTGAATTCTCATTAAATTCCTGTGAAGTTTCTATTCTATTTTATGAATAAGAAACAATGGCTCATCATTGTTTTGTTTTCTTGGGATCTCAGATCAAGTAAGTGATTGAATTAGGATGCAAATTTCCTGAATCCAAATCCCATGGTCTTAGTAACCGGCTAATTGCTCTTCTCTTTGGCTTCCTGGGTTTCCTGGGTTTCATCCCCTTTCTCCTGCTCTTCCGGCCTGCTACTCTGGGAGGGCCTGAGTTTCCCCTCCTCACCTAATCCCTTTGGCTGATTGCTCTTCTCTTTGGCTTCCTGGGTTTTACCCTTTTCTCCTGCTCTTCCGGCCTGCTACTCTGTGCTACGCCTATGCTTACCTTGCTCCCGCAGACCCGGTCCCTCTCGGGAGGGTAACAAGGGAAAGTGTTCAGTGCAGATCAGTGAGTAAGCACAAGCCCGCCCGTGCTTACCTCGCTCCCAGTTACTAAGCACCATGACACAAGCCATGATATTTCCAATCGCCTGGTATGCATGTGAGAGCTGGACAATGAATAAGGAAGACCGAAGAAGAGTTGATGCTTTCGAGTTGTGGTGCTGGCGGAGAATGCTGAAAGTACCATGGACTGCTAAAAGAACTAACAGATCTGTCCTGGAGGAAGTGCAGCCAGAATGCTCCTTGGAAGCAAGAATGGCCAGACTTCGTCTCACCTATTTTGGTCGTGTTGTAAGAAGGGACCATTCCCTGGAGAAGGATGTCATGCTTGGTAGGGTGGAAGGTCGACGAAGGAGGGGGAGGCCTTCAAGGAGATGGATTGATACGATGGCTGCGATGATGGGATCAAGTATAGCAGGGATTGTGGGGCTGGTGCGGGATTGGGCAGTGTTTCATTCTGCTGTGCATGGGGTCGCTATGAGTCGGAAACGACTCGACGGCACTTAACAACAACAACAACAACAAATGGTCTTTAGTTCAGTGTATCATTTAAAAAAACCTGCCATTGAGCTGATTCTGACTCATAGTGACCCTATCAGACAGAGTAGCAGTGCTCCATAGGATTTCTAAAGCTATAAATCTTTATGGAATCAGACTTCCTCATCTTTCTCCTTTGGAGTCACTCATGTTCAAACTGCTGACCTTTTGGTTAGCAGTTGAATGCCCCAACCATTGCTCCATTAGAGTTCCTAGTATAACTTAGGAAATAGCCAAATAATTAAAAACAAATTTCAGTGATCTTCCAGATAAATTATGTAATATTTTATTATAAAGGGAAGAGTTATTTATAACATAATAAAGTCTTATTCATATGTAACTGTGGAAAAGTACACTTCAATTAGAAGTTCAAATTGTAGCATAATAAGTCAGTTTTATTATTTATAAGCATACTGTGTATGGTAAATTAAAAAGTAAGTGGATAATAAGTAAAAGAGAAGGAATAATTTGTATGAGGTCTGTTCTGGTTACCTAGTGCTGCTCCAATAAGAATATACACAAATGGGATGGCCTTAACAAACAGGAATTAGTTCTCTTATAGTTTGGGAGTCTAGAAGTCCGAATTCAAAGTTCTAGGCTCTAGGAGCTGGGTGAAAGTCCCTCAACCTTGGGCTTCAGCTCTGTCTCTTGCTCCCGGCCCACTGAGGCTAGAGACATCTCTTCACTCAGGCAGCTACTGGCTGCTGAGACTAACAAGCCCAAGGTCAATAAATAAAATGGCAGAGTCCCAATGTTATCAAACCACATGGCAGGCCATTAATTCAAGTCCTTTGAAAGTCCCAGGATTGGCAGAGCATGGCAGGCTGCTGAACAATGACCTGGCTACATGCAGGGTTCAATCATGCCATAAGCTAGAGACCATTCCCAAAGCTATTTCTTATAAATAAGAAGTGGACCACATACCCAAAGCAGCTAGTCAGCTGCTCCAACAATTCCACCTAGGAGTTAATTGCCAGTCTCACCATGGGAATAACTATATTCAGCTGTCCAGCCCCTCAACCAGGCCTAGCCAAGTTGACACACAAATGTAACCACCACAAGGTCTTTTTTACATGCCTTGTAATTCCAAAGTCAAATATTGCAGGAATTATCATTATTTTATATATTCTATGTAAACATTGTCATTTTTGTTGTTAGGGGCCATTGAATCAACTCTGACTCATAGTGACTGACTCATACGTACAACAGAACAAAACACTGGTCCTGTGCCATCCTCACAATCCTTGCTCTACTTGAACCTATCAATTTAGCCACTGTGTCAATCCATCTTGCTGAAGATCTTCCCCTTTTTCACTAACCCTCTACCTTCTGACATCATGACCAAAGTAGGTGAGATGAAGTCTGACCATTCTCACTTCCAAGGAACATCCTGGCTGTACTTCATCCAAGTCAGATTTGTTCATTCTTCTGTTAGTCTGTGGTATTTTTGGTACTCTTCTCCAACACTGCAATTCAAAGGCATAAATTCCTCTTCACCTTTTCGATCTTCCTTATTCATTGTCCAGCTTTCACGTGCATATGAGGCACACCTTAGTCTTCAAAGTGCCATCTTTGCTTCTTAACACTTTAAAGAGGTCTTTTGCAGCACATTTGCCCAGCGCAATATGATGTCTGATTTCTTGACTACTGCTTCCATAGGTATTGCTATAGATCCAGGTAAAATGAAATCCCTAACAACTTCAATCTTTTCTCCATTTGTTGTGCTGTTGCTTATTGGTGCAGTTGTTGAGATTTTGTTTTCTTTCCGTTGGAATATCCATACTGAAGACTATAGTCTATGATCTTCATCAGTAAGTGCTTCAAGTCATCTTCACTTTCATCAAGTAAGGTTGTGTCATCTGCATATCACAGGTTGCTAATGAGTCTCCCTCTAGTCTTGATGCCATGGCCTTCATATGACATTGTCATAAACTTTGTAATTCACCTACTCCTCACTTATCAACTATCTTATTATACAACACTTTGCATTTACAACAACTTTGAAAACTTCTCAGGTGATGTCACCAATGGTCTGGACCCCATGTAGGGTTGCATTCAGGCTTAAGGTGCCCTCCACAGACCACTCCAATGATACACTGGAGGCCCCAGTGTAGACATGGCCACACAAGGGATTGTGGCTGCTGGATGCCTTGTCCCATTTGTCTGCAGTGTCTCTGTCTGGCCATAGAGGATGGAGGACAATGACCTGGATGACATGACTTCACAAGTGGGCAGATGTAAACCAGGTGAGGATCCAAATGGTCAGGGGGGTCAATGTGTGTGTGGGAGGGGACCACAAAGAGGGGAAAAGGGAGGGTGCCATATAGGGCTGCCGGGTTGGGGTGGACAGAGGAAAAGCAAGGTTTCCTCCCAAGGTAGTTGGAGGATGAGTGAGGTCCCCACTCATGGCAGGCAGCAGGAGGTGATAGACAGAGGGAAACATCAGACTACCACCACTACCACTCACAATCTCTGTGGGCTCTGCAGAGGGAGAGGGATGATACAGAAGAGGTCTCACTGCACCACGTGCATCACACAACAAATTTGTGACAGGGGGGACACTGGCATCCAAGATGGGTTGTGACCCCTGAATCTTACATAATGCCAGTTTCACATAATGGCCTGGTCTTTTGGACCTAATCATGTCCTTAAATGAGGAGTGGATGTACTAAACAGAGTTTATTGCAAGCTGTGTTTTGTGCGTCTTCTCATAATATAACATTTGGTTGTTATCACTATAAATATTGTCCATTGGTTTCAAATATTGTTTATTTTGATATTATTGAGGAGCACTGGTGGCATAGTGCCTAAGGCATTTGACTGCTAACAAGAAGGCTAGCAGTTCAAACCCACCAGCCACTCCTCAGAAGGAAGACTGAGCAATCTACTTCCATGAAGATACCACCTCAGAAACCCCAGGAGGGGTTGCTATGAGTTGGAATTGACTTGACAACAGTGAGTATAGCACTGTTAGAATCTGATTCTTAAATATTAATTTTATCAATAACCAACCAAAAATACCAAACTCACTGCCATCAAGTTGATTCATAATAACCCCCTTTGGGTTTCTGAGGCAACAAATCTTTATGGAAGTAGATTGCCCAGTCTAACTTCCCAGCCCTAGGCAACCCTAATCTACTTCCTAGCTCTATGGATTTGTCCATTCTGAATATTTCATATAAATGGGATTGTATAATATATAGTCCTTTGTGACCACTTTCTTTTAATTACCATAATGTTTTTGAGGTTCATCCATGTTGTACCCTGTATCAGTACTTCATTCCTTTTTATTGCCAAATAATATTCCATTGTTTTATTTACAGCTCATCCATGAATGGACATTAAGGTTGTCTCTAACTTTTGGCTACTATGAATAGCTAGGAAAATTTGTGTATACATTTTTGTGTGGACATAAGTTTTCAGTTCTCTTGGGTGTATATGTAAGAGAAGAATTATGGGTCATATGGTAACATTTTGAAGAACTGTCAGACTGTTCTCCAAAGAGGCGCACCACTTTACATTTCCAGCAGTAGTGTATAAAGGTTCCAATTTCTCCACATAGATTCCAAAACTTGTTATATTCTCATTTTTGTCATTATTTTATTTATTTATTTTTTATTAGGATTTGGGTGAAGATTTACAGAGTAAATTCACTTTTCATACAGCAGTTCACATATACTTTGTCTC
>NW_006922459.1:502963-513659 GCF_000298275.1 Orycteropus afer afer
AAGACTATCTTCTGTGTCTGTGTTAATTGGTTTCCCTTTTCTTTGTTGAAGAGGGTCTGTGCAATCCTTCTGCCTAGTCCGCCATCTTGCCCCGCCTCTCCGGTTTTCCTTGTCATTATTTTTTATAGCCCCCTAGAAGAAGCCCCAGTGGCATGATTGTTAAACACTTGTTTGCTGACCAAAAATTCTGCCTTTTGAACCCACCAGCAGCTCTCTGGGAGAAAAGAACTGAAAATCTGCTTCCATAAATATTTCAGCCTAGGAAACTATATAGGGCAGTTATACTCTGTGCCATAGAGTCACTATGAGTTGGAATTGACTTGATAACACACAACAACAGCCTTCTTAGTGAGCATAAAGTGATATTTCAGTTTGGTTCTGAATTGTTTCCCTAGTGACTAATGATATCAAACACCTTTTTATGTGCTTAATGGTCATTCATACATCTTCATTGGAAAAATGTCTATTCACAGACTTTGCCCATTTTTCAGTTTGGTTATTTGTCCTTTTTATTATTGAGTTGTAAGAGTTCTATTGTTTTGTTTTGTGTTTTTTCCTCCTAGTTTCTGTTTTATTTCCACTTAACATTAAATCATTAGTATTTCCCATGTCTTTACATATCTTTGTAACCTATACATTTTAAAAACTGTCTAATATTCCAAAATAAAGCAGGAGAATGAAGGGACCAGGATATAGACCCAAAAACACACCCTGGAGGAAGATGCAACACTGGAACGCCCTGATAAGGAATTCAAAAGAATCATATTTAGGTACCTTCAATGAATCACGAGACTGATCAAGGAAAACACTGACAAAATTGAAGAAAACACAGACAAAACCCTAGAACAATTTTGGCAGACAATACAAGAACAAAATGACAAAATAAATGAAAAATTAGAAATGATACAAAGTCTACAGACAGGAATCCAGAAGATTAATACTAAATTTTCAGAAATAGATAACACATTGAACAAGCAAAAGAGTAGAATTGAATCAATGAAAGACAGAATTAGTGAGATTGAAGGCAAATACCTGAATACTTTTTGGGAAATTGATCAATCAGAAAAAAAGATCAAAACAAAATGAAGAAATCCTAAGGTTCAAGTGGGATACCATCAAAAGGAATTACGTACTTCTAATCAGAATTCCAGAACAGGAAGAGAAAAATAAAACCACTGAGAAATTTGGCAAGGATTTGTTGGAAGAGAATTTTCCTGGTATGATGAAAGATGAGAATGCATGCATTCAAGAAGTCCAGCAAACCCCTAACAGGATAGATCACAAAAGAAAATCACTAAGACATAACATCATCAAACTCACCAAAACCAAAGATAAAAAAAGAATCCTGAAAGCAGCACAGGAAAAACAAAAAAGTTACCTAAAAAGGACAACCAATAAGACTAAGCTCTGATTTCTCAGTAGAAGACATGCAAGCAAGAAAGCAATGGGATGGTATATATAAAACCCTAAAAGAGAAAAATTTCCAACCAAGAATTATATACCCAGCAAAATTGTCCCTCAAATATGATAGTGAAATTAGGAGATTTCCGGATAAGCAGAAATTAAGGGAATTTGTTAAAACTAGACCAACCTCACAAGAGATGCTAAAGGAAGTTCTTGACAGAGAAGCAACAACAGCAAACAACAACTGACCATTAACACAACCAGAAACCAACCCAGCTGTGGAAGTATCCAAAGTAAATAAGCCTACAAGATTGTAAACAGGGAATCAAAACATCAATTGACTAATGAGGACAACTACAAACCAAAAAGAGGGAAAAAATTATATAGTTACAGAACTTCTAGATGGTAGGAATGTCAAGACAACTACAAGATAGAACAGACTGTTCTAAACTTGGGAAGAAAACTATAAATCACAGGGTAACCTCAAAGAAAAATGATAAACCTTCACATCAAAATAAAAAAAGGGACCACCATAAATATTTAGCAAATACCAAAACAATAACTACAAAGGAAGTGATAACACAATTCATAAACAAAATGAGCTCAACACAGAAAGTTATATGGAACAAAGAAATCAACAGTACAAAAAAGCACATAACAAAATGACAGCAGCAAATTCATACTTGTCAATAATTACATATCTGGCAAGGGACTTATCTCTAAGATTTATAGAAAACTCTAATGCCTCAACACCAAAGGAATTAACAATCCAACTAAAAAATGGGCAGAAGACATGAATAGACACTTCACCAAGGAGGATATTCAGGTGGCCAGCAAACACATGAAGTGATGCTCATCATCATTGGCCATCAGAGAGAGACAAATCAAAACAACAATGAGATACCATCTCACCCCACCATTGACAGCAAGGTTCAACAAGACAGAAAATAACAAATGCTGACAGGGATGTGGAGAGATCGAGATTCTCATACACTACTGGTAAGACTGTGAAGCAATACAACCACTGTGGAAATAAGTATGGCAATTCATTAGAAAGCTGGAATTGGAGATACCATTTGACCCAGCAATCCCATTACTAGGTATATATCCTAGAGAGGTGAGAGCCAGTACAGGAACAGATGTACATACACCCACGTTCATCACAGCACTATTTACAATAGCAAAAAGATGGAAACAACCTACATGCCCATCAACGGAAGAATGGATGACCAAACTATGATACATACACACAATGTAATGCTATGCAGCACTAAAGAATAATGTAGAATTGCAAAACACCACATAACATGGATGAATGTGGAGATTATGCTGAGTGAAATAAATCAATCCCAGAAGGACATATACAGTATTAGTTCATTATTGTAAAAAGTCAAGGAAAGGTTTATATATGGAAGTAAACTTTCTTTGTTGGTTGCCAACAGTGGGAGGGGAGGGCAGGGAACACTGAAAAAAAAATAAAAAATAAAAAACATGTAATGACCCATGTCACTTTAGTTTGGTGTGTTTCACTGTACATAAATTATATTTCAATAAAATGCATTAAAAAAACTATCTAATATTTCACTGTAAGGATGTACAGATGTTCCCAGATTATGAATGACTGACTTACACACAACTCCTAATTGCCTTTTAATGATATGTAAATTTGCCCTCACTTTGAAATTATTGAACTATTTGGAACTATCGTTCCAAAACCAAATCAAACTCACTGCTATTGAGTCAATTCCAACTCATAATAATCTCCATTGGATTTCCAAGTCTTTAAATGTTTATGGATGCAAACTACCTCATCTTTCTTCCACAGAGCAGCTGGTAGGTTTGAAGCACTGACTCATTGGTTAGCCGCCAAATGTCTTAACCACTATACCACCAGAGTTCTTGGAACTAAACCCTACTATTAAAAAATCCTTCATTGTAATCATTTTCATTTGTTGCACATGTACTTTTAAATTACTGAAAAGGGTTCAAATCTTCTCTTGCACTAAACTAAGGCTAAATAAGAGTCAAATGCACATAGTCTGATATATCTACAAATTCATAAAGACACAGGAATGCCTCTTTCATACTCAGGGACTGTCTTTTCAGTAATTTAACAATTGTCTTTCTATCAGTCATTGAGGTCGATTCTATGTTGTCATTTTAATAAATACTGTTCCATCAAATAAAGAGCTCTGGTGGCATAGTACCTAAGGTATTTGACTACTAACCAGAAGGATGGTGGTTCAAACTTACCAGTCATTCCACAGAAGGAAGACTGGGCAATCTGCTTCTGTAAAGATTTACGACCTCGGAAACCCAATGGGGGTCACTGTGAGTTGGAACCAACTCAATGGCAGTAAGTTTGTTTTGGTTGTTGGAGTTCCATCAAATATACTTGCAAAGGTCTTTGAATGGACATCTGGTTAAACTTTTAGGAAAATTGTCTGTTGTTATTGTTGTTATGTGCCGTCGAGTCAAACCTGACTCATAGCGACCCCTCCTTGGGTTTCCGAGGCAGTATCACTACGGAAGTAGGATTGCCCAACCTTCCTTCCGAGTAGTGGCTGGTGGAAAATTGTCTAGAAGTAGAATTATACTGAATAATGATATAAATATTTTTAAGACTTTGGATATTGTTACATGCTGTTGAGTCAGTACATAGCAACACTATGTACAATAGAATGAAACACTGCCTGCACCTATGCTATCCTTACAATCACAGTTATGTTTGAGCCATTGTTGCAGCCACTATGTCAATTCACTCATTGAGAGTCTTCCTCTTTTTTGCTGACCCTCTATGTTACGAAGTATGATATCCATCTCCAGGAATTGATCCCTCCTAATAACATGTCCAAGGAGCTCTGGTAGCTTAGTGCCTAAGGCACTTGACTGCTAACCAGAAGGCTGGTGGTTCAATCCACCAGCCACTCCTTGGAAGGAAGATGGGGCAATCTACTTCCGTAGTGATCCTGCCTCAGAAACTCAAGGAGGGGTTGCTATGAGTCGGGTCCGACTCAAAGGCACATAACAACAACAACAATAACATGTCCAAAGTAGTTGTGGTAGTTAAGGTTGTTGTCAATTTGGCTGGGCCTGGTTGAGTGGCTAGGCAGCTGGAGGTAGTTATTCCCCATGATGAGACTGACATCAGCCACGGGCAGCTGAGTAGCTGCTTTAGGGATATGGTCTGCTTCCTGTATATAAGGAGAAGCTTTGGGATTGGTCTCTAGCCTTTTGGCACACTTGAACCCTGCATATAGCCAACTCATTGTTCAGCAGCTTGTCATGCCTGCCAATCTTGGGACTTCATCTGGACTTGAATTGGTGGCCTGTCACGTTGTTTGGTAACATTGAGACTGTGCCTTTTCACTTGTTGATCTTGGATTTGTCAGCCTCAGCAGCTAGCAGCTGTCTGAGTGAAGAGATGCCTCTAGCTTCAGTGGGCCAGGAGGAGAGGCAGAGCTGAAGCCCAAGGTTTAGGGGCTCTCACCCAGCCCATAGGGCCTGGCACTTTGAACACTGACCTAAAGCCTCCAAACTGTAAGAGAATAAACTGTTTGTTAAAGCATCCCATTTGTGGTATATTCTTGTCACAGTGGCACTTGGTAACCAAAACAGTGGGTGAGCTTCTAAGAAACATTGTACTTGTTGTAATTCAGATTTGTTCATTCTTTTTGTAGTCCATGATATATTCAGTATTCTTTACTCCAACACCATAATTCAAATGCATCAGTTCCTCTTTAGTGTTCCTTATTTGTTGTCTAATATTCACATGTATATGAGGTGATTGAAAATACCGTGGTTGAGTCAGGTGCATCTTAGTCCTCACAGTGAAATCTCTATTTTTTAAAACTTTAAAGAGATCCTTTTTTTTTTTTTTCCTGGATCATTGCCAAGACCTTTGGTATAGCCATTGTACTCTAACATTCCTCTTTGCAACATACGAAAGCCAACATCTGAGCTTCCTTTTTTTTTAATTCTTTCTTCTTTTATTTTAATAGCTTGTTTTACATTCAACATTACGTGTACATTTAGTTTCGCTCCTCATTTACCATGTCCAACCCTAACCCAGTCTCCTCCTCTCCCTACCCAGTAACCCTCCCCCTGTGCTCTCATATTTGTGCAAATCTGTTTGTCCTGCATTTCCTCAATTTGAATGTTGGTCCTCTGGTGCAAAAATATTTTGCAGCAGATTTGCCAAATGCAGTACAATTGTTTAATTTCTTGATTCCTGTTTCCATGGGTGTTAATTGTGGATCCAAGTAAGATGAAATTCTTAACAACTTTAATATATTCTCTGTTTATCATGATGTTTCTTTGGATGCTGTGTTAGGCTGGGTTCTCTAGAGAAGCGAAACCAGTAAAGCTTTTATATATATATGTGTGTGTATATATATATATATATATATATATATAAAGAGAAATTTATCTTAGGAAAACGGCTCACACACTTAAAGAAGCTGGCATGTTCCAAGTTCTTGGATCAAACATCAAGCTTGAGGCTTTTCCCGACTCACACAGCTGCACGAGCTCAAGGTTGGCAGGCAATATACTGGCTGTTGACTCCAACGAATGATGAATCTGAGATCTTCAGGCCAAATGGTGGATTGTTTGCTCCCAGACTGTTGTAGGTAGAATCCTGATCCACAGAAGAGTGTCTCTTTTCCCAGGATGTCCATAAATATACTGGAAGCAGGCCACACCCCTAGGGAAATTCCCTTTCAATAGATTGACTGTTCAGAACATATACATCTGATCCCATCACAACCCACATCACAATTGCTGAAACCACACAGAATTGTGGTCCAGCCAAGTTGACACACAACTCCAACTATCACAGATGCATAGTATGAAATTTCTTTTCAAGATGGTTGGGAGCATTCACAATTATACTGTGTATGAAAGTGCTTAAACCAAAACCAAACTACTGCCATCGAGTCAGATCTGACTCATACTGACTCCTCCTTGGGTTTCTGAGGAAGTATCACTACAGAAGTAGATTGCCCAACCTTCCTTCTGAGGAGTGGCTGGTGGGTTAGAACTGCCAGCCTTCTGGTTAGCAGTCAAGTGCCTTAGGCTTTATGCCACCAGAGCTCCCTTACTTGACACTTAATATTCAGTTTTTTTTTTTTTTTCTTTTTAAAAAGGTTTCATTGTGATATAACATATAATGAACATTTGACATTCTATTGATTTTGAATGGACAGTTCAAGGAGCCCTAATTGTGCAGTGGTTAAACAGCTTCGTTGCTAACCAAAAGTTTAGTAGTCCAAATCCACCAAACACCCTGTGAGAGAAAGATGAGTCAATGTGCTTCTATAATGATTTGTAGTCTTGGGAACACTATGGGGCAGTACTATCTTGTCCTATAGGTCACCATGAGCCAGAATTGACTTGATAGCAGTGGGTTTGCTTTAGAGTAAACATACAATTCAGTGACATGAGTTACATTTACCATGTTGTGCATCCATCACCACTACTCATTTTCTAATGTAGTCCATTATCTTTAACAAAAACTCAGTACCTATTGTGCAATAATTCTCTATTCTCCCCTCATCCCAGCCCCTGGTAATCACTAATAAACTTTTGTCTTTAAGCATTTGCCTGTTCTATTTTTATCATAAAAGTGGTCATAAAATATATGTCCTTTTGTGACTAACTGATTTCACTCAGCATCATATTTTTGAGGGTCATCCATGTTGTAGCATGCATCAGGACTTTATTTCTCTTTATGGTGGAATAATTTTCCATTTTATGTATATATCCCATTTTGATTATCCATTCATCTGCTCATTTCCACCTTTTGATTATTGTGAATAATGGTGTAGTGAAAATTGGTGTGCAAGTATTTATTTAAGTCCTTGATTTCACTTCTTTTGAGTATATACCTCTGAGAGAAATTGCTAGAGCACACATATAATTCTGTTTAACTTTTTAAGGAAAAGCAAAGCTCTTTTCCCTAGTGGCTGTACCATTTTACATTCCTACCAGAAATGGATAGAGGTTCTGATTTTTCCACATTCTCACCAACACTTATTATTTTTTTATTTTCCTGACAATAGCTGTCTTAATGAGTCAGTGTGGTTTTAATTTGCCTTTCCCTAGTGACTAACACAGGAACACTGGTGGCACTGTAGTTTACTAGTGGACGACTAACTGAATGATCATTGGTTCAGACCCACCAGCTGTTCCATGGGAAAAAGATGTGGCAGTCTGTTTCTATAAAGATTATATTGGCGAAGAACAAGGCTCCAGGAATTGATGGAATACCCAGTGAGATATTTCAACAAACGGATACTCTACTGAAGGCACTCACTCAGCTATGCCAAGAGATTTGGAAGACAGCTACCTGGCCAACTGACTAGAAGAGATCCATATTTGTGTCTATTCCAAAGACAGGTGATTCCACAGAATGTGGAAATTATTGAACAGTATCATTAATATCGCACACAAGTAAAATCTTGCTGAAGATAATTAAAAAATGGTTGCAGCAGTATATTGACAGAGAACTTCCAGAGTTGCAGGCTAGATTCAGAAGAGGACATGAAACGAGAGATATCATTGCTGATGTCTTGGCTCAAAGCAGAGAATACTAGAAAGATGTTTACTTGTGTTTTATTGACTATGCAAAAGCATTTGATTGTGTGGATCATAAGAAATTGTGGATAACATTAAGAAGAATGGGAATTCCAGAACACTTAATGAATGCTCATGAGGACCTTGCACATAGACTAGGAGGCTGTCATTCGAACAACAAAGAAGACACTCTATGGTTTAAAATCAAGAAAGGAGTGCGTCAGAGTAGTATCCTTTCACCATACTTATCCAATCTATATGCTGAGCAAATAATCCGAGAAGCTAGATTATATGAAGAAGAACGTGGCATCAGGATTGCAGGAAGTTTCATTAATAACCTGCAATACACTGACAACACAACTTTGCTTGCTGAAAGTGAGGATGACTTGAAGCACTTACTGATAAAGATCGAAGAATATAGTCTGCAGTATGGATTATATCTCAATATAAAGAAAACAAAAATCCTCACAACTGGACCTGTAAGCAGCATCAGGATGAATGGAGAAAAGATTGAAGTTGTCAAAGACTTCACATTGCTTGGTTCTACAATGGATGCCAATGGAAGCAGTGGTCAGGACATCAAACAACCTATAGCACTGGGCAGGTTGGCTACAAAAGACCTCTTTCAAGTGCTGAGGAGCAAAAATGTCTCCTTGAGGACTAAAGTGTGCATGACACATGCCATGATATTTTCAATCGCCTCATATGCATGTGAGAGCTGGACAATGAATAAAGAAGATCGATGAAGAATTGATGCTTTTGAGAAGCAGGGCTGGCAAAGAATTCTGAAAGTACCATGAACTGCTAAAAGAACTAGCAAATCTGTCCTGGAGGAAGTCAGCCGGAATGCTCCTTTGAAGCGAGAATGGCCAGACTTCGTCTCACCTATTTTGGTCAAATTGTCTGAAGGGACCATTCCCTGAAGAAGAATGTCATGTTTGGTAATGTGGAGGGTCCACGAAGGAGGGAAAGGCACTCAATAAGATGGATTGACACAGTGGCTGCTGCGATGGGCTCAAGTATAACAGGGATCGCAGACCTGGTGCGGGACCAGGAGGTATTTCCTTCTGCTGTACACAGGGTCGCTATGAGTTGGAGACCACTCGATGGCACCTAACAACAACAATCTAATGGAGCCAACTGATCCAGGATTTTCCTTTATTGCATATGTAATTGGTAGATATTCTTGATGAGTTTACCCATTTATCATTATATAATGACCTTTTTTGTCTCTTCTAACGATTTTTCATTTAAAGTTTATTTCATCTGATATTAATAAAGCCACCCAGCTCTCTTTTGGTTATTATTTCATTTAGTATTTTTCCCATCCCTTTACTATCAACTTATTTATATTTTTGAGTCTAAGATCTGTTTCTTGTAGACAGATTATACAAACATTATGAGATTTATTTTATTCTGCTAATTTCTACATTTTGACCAGAGGGAGAGTCTAATCTATTTACATTTAAACTAATTATTGATAGGAATGACTTACTTCTGTCATTTTGCTCTTTGCTTTTGGTGTGTTATACATTTTTTGCCCCTCATTTCCTCCAGTTTGTGTACAGTTGATCTTGTATAGTTAACCAGATTGTTTTTCTTCTCCTTTCCTTTTGTGTGTGTGTGTGTGTATTATATATATAATAGGTATATTATGTATATAATAGGTTTTCTTTATGGTTACCATCAAAATTTATAACAACCTTATTTAAGTTGATGCTAGTCTAACTTCAATAATGTGCAAAGAATTTTATTCTTTTATCATTCTTCCCTCCTCCTTATGTTGTTGTTATCACAAATTACATCGTTATACATTATATGACTAATAACATAAAAGTATAATTATTTTTATGCATTTTTAGTTTTAAATCAGGTAGGCCATAACTACTAGAATCACAAACCAAAAGTACCATAAATCTGGTCTTTGTTTTTGCCCGTGAAATTACCTTTATTGTAGATCTTTGTTTTTTCTACATACATAGTAGAGTTACTGTCTAGCATTTTTCATTTCAATCTGAAGAACTCCCTTTAGCATTTCTGGCAGGGTAGATATAGTTGTAACAAACTCCCTCAGCTCTTTGTATACCTAGTGATTTTGAAAGTGCTAATTCCTGCAAGAAACTCTTCCACTGTGGTCTCCAACTTACACTGTTATATATTAACAGTATGCACTAATCACACTGTAGTGCCAGGCAAATAAAACCGACCAGCCCTCAGGCATTGGTCACTGCTCTCTCCATCACCCCACATAAGATCAGAGGCAGAATAGATAAAGGACAGCTTCTTACTTCAGTTCCCAGACTATCAGAACAGCCACATATGATAGCCCACCAGCAGCTCTGCTCACACCAGAGCCAGAATTCTGGTCCTGTCTCTGAGAGTGTAGACTGTGGTTCGCTGTGACTGCCACAGCTACCTCAGCCACTGCTGCTACCAATGAACTAAAGTGGGAGGAGGGGTGTACACATTAGAAAAAAAGTTTCCCTATCATTTAAAAGTCACCATTTCTTTCATGGGAGGTACAGACAACAAAGATGAACCCTTTTGCACATACAGTACTGTGTTGTCAGTGAAGGCAAACATTGATCTATGGGTAGATAGATGGGTGGACAGGCTGAACTAGTGTAGTGCCTAAAGCACTTGACTGCTAACCAGAAGGTTGGTGGTTCAAACCCACCAGCCACTCCTTGGAAGGAAGATGGGGCAATCTACTTCT
>NW_006922459.1:514629-531782 GCF_000298275.1 Orycteropus afer afer
ATGGAAAGTGAATTTGCTCTGCAAACTTTCACCCAAATCACACACTCACACACAAAAAAAAACCTCAACCGTTTCTTGATTCAACATTCACTTAATTATTACAACCCTCTCTGATCTTTCCAAATTTCTTACCAAGTTAAGTATTTGGATTTCTGGTTGTTTTTCTTTATGGTCATAGAGGGACACAGGAGCATAAACCCAGGCATGTAGCTGTCTTCCGGGAAGTTCTATGATTCTAACAGATATGTGGTCTGCATGCATATTTTCCTGTTCTGTGGGTTGTGTTTCCACTTTTTTGATAGGGTCTTTTGAAGGCACAAATTATTAATTTTGATGAAGTGCTATTAATCATTTTTTTTTTTAATTTGGTCTTGTTGCTTACCCTTTTGGTGTAATTTCTAAAACTCCATTTACCCCTACATTTTCTTTCTGAGAATTTTATAGTTACAGCTCTTATGCTTAGGTATTTGATCCATTTTGAGTTAATTATTTTATATGGTAAGAGGCAAGGGTCCAACTTTGTTCTTTTACATGTGACTACCTCTGGTGCAATTGCACTCTGTCTTATAGGGTACCTATGATTTGAAATTGACTTGACAGCACATAACAATAACATGAAGTTATCCCAATACCATTTGTTGAATTCCTCATTGAATGGTCTTAGTACTCGTGTTGAAAATCAGTTGGCCATACACACATGGGTTTATTCATGGACTCTGAATTCTATCCCATTGATCTATATATCTATCGTTATACCAGTACAACATGTATTAACATTGCTTTAAATTTTGAAACGGAGAAGTGTGAATTTCTCTAGTTGTTCTTCTTTTTCAAGATTGTTTTGTCTTTTTTTTTTTCTCAATTTCCAAATGAATTTTAGGATCAGCTTGTCAATATTTGCAAATAACCATCGGAGATTTTGATGTGCATTACATTTAATCTGTAGATCATTTGGGGAGTGTTTTCATTAGTAATTAAAATCATAATTACAGGCACACTTTGTTTTATTGAGCTTAGCTTTATTGCACTCATAGATATGGCATTTTTTAACAAATTGATGGTTTGTGGCAACCTGTGTCAAGCAAGTCTATCAATGCCACTTTTCCAACAGTATGTGCTCAGTTTGTGCCTCTATGTCACAATTTGGTAATTCTCACAATATTCAAACTTTTTTCATAATACTATTTCACACTTAATAGACTATGTTGTTGTTGTTATGTACTGTCAAGTCACACCTGACTCATAGTGACCCCTCCTTGGGTTTCCGAGGCAGTATCACTATGGAAGTAGATTGCCCCATCTTCCTTCTGAGGAGTGACTAGTGGGTTTGAACCGCCAGCCTTCTGGTTAGCAGTCAAGTGCCTTAGCCACTATGCTACCAGAGCTCCCTAATAGACTATAGTACAGTATAAACATAACTTTTATATGTACTGGAAAACCAAAATATCTGTGTGACTCACTTTATTGAAATATTTACTTTATTGTGGTGGTCTGAATCTGAACTTCATTATCTTCAAGGTATGCCTGCATTAACTAATTACTTACATTAAACCTTCCAATCCATGAATATAGTATGTCTTCCTATTTATTTTGGTGTTCCTTAATTCCTTCCAACAAGATTTGGTACTTTGCAGAGTATAATATTGTACATTTTAGTTAAATGTATTCCTAAATATTTTATTTCTTTTTGGTTCCCTTGTAAGAGGTATGTTTTCTTAATTTCATTTTCATACTATTCATTGCAAGTATATAGAAAAATAATGTTTATATGTCTGAGACTTGCTAAGTATGTTTATTTGCACTAATAATTTTTTGTGAATTTTGTTTTGTTTTGTTTTCTACATAAGACATCATGTCATCTGAAAATACAGATAGGTTTTACTTCTTCCTTTCTCATATGGATGCTTTGTATTTCTTTTTATTCTTTTTCTTTACTAATTGCCATGGCTACCAGCTACTGAATAGAAGTGGTGAGAGTGGGCATCCTTGTTTTCTTTCCTTGATCTTTGGGAAAAACTTTAAGACTTTCATCACTAAGTGTGATATTTATTCTGGTTTTTCACTGATGTTCTTTATCAGCTTGAGGAAGTTTCCTTCAGTTCCTTATTTGTGAGTGTTTTTATTATGAAGGAATATTGAATTTTGTCAAATGCTTTTCTAATTTGCTTATTAAAACCCTCTAAAGACTAATATAATTGTGATCATTTTACAGTCAGTATACCCACATTTTTACAAACTTTTAAATCACCATCGCTTCTTACATTGCATCCCTCTCCTTTGGATTTAACCCTGATGTGACTAATGAAGACACTTCAACAAACTTCTGTTAGCAGCAAGTTGCCATTCTATGAGATATTTTTTTAGTCTTTCTTACCCCTCTAACCATAAAATAGTTGTTTAATTGGATATATAACTCTAGGTTGACATTTATTTTTCATCAATAATTTAAAGACATAATTCCACTGTCTTCTTGTCTCTCTTATTGATTGTGAGAAGTAAATCACGAATACTCTTACCTTCCTTTATGAGTAACTTTCTTTTCCTTTTTCTTGCTTTTAGTGTTATCTCTTTGAAGTGGATATTCTGAACCAAACTGAACTACATTGGCTCTCCACGTGGATTCATTTTCACTTATCCCCTTTCACATCTAGCATGCTTTTTCAATCTGAGTATTTAAGCCTTTCTTCAATTCCAGATAATTCTCTGTCACTATTTTCTTAAATATTGTCTCTCATGAAATAATTTCTATCCCTACTGTCTGGAACTCTTTCCTAATAAAATTTTGTCACAATATTTTACATGTCTCTTGACTTCTTATTGATAATTTAAGTTTTTGTCTATACTGAATTTAAAATGATCTTCTTAGAACTGTGGTTACTAATTTTCTCTTCAGTTATATTCGATTTTAAAAATCCATGAAAGATTCTTCTGTAAATCACTGCATTATTTTTATCTCTAGTAGTTTCATTTTATTCTTTTCAATAGACTCACTCTTCACTTATCAACATGGCTAAGTTCCAAAAACCAAGACATTAAGTGAAAATAGGCATTATGTGAAAATAGAGGATGATCACATCAGATCACAAAATAAAGGATGACAACATCATTACATAACTGCCAAATTATACTATTACACAACTGTCAAACCATTGAGAAATCATGGTCCAGTGAAGTTGCCACATAACCTCAAGCATTATAAACAGCGTTCCTCTTGCCTAGCACCTCAGCCTCAGTGTTTTTCACTGCCAGACGTGTATCGGTAATGTACAAAATAGTCAGATATTAGATTTTTCACTATTGTTGTAAATGCAAAATATAAGATAACAAGATAGTTGATAAGTGAGGAGTCAGTGTATTCTTGTTTAGTTAGCATTTACAACTTGCCATTATGTTAGGTTACTATTTCATATAACATTTAAATTTGGTTAAAGAAACTATTCTTTTTAGTTTCACTCAAATTAACCTATCAGCACTGTAAGTGCATCCATTTCATGCTTGCTTCAGTTTACTCTCCCTCAAGATTGTCTTTGGTAAAGATATATAATTATATATGTATGTATCATTTTTATTTATTTATTTATTTTATGTGTTCCAAGCATCTAAGGTTGTGGAATTATTCTAATAGAGGGATTCTGAGTTTTTGTTTGCTTAAGCTTCAGTTCAGAGGATTCCTCTAATCTTAGACATTTATTATTATGATTATTAATTTCAAAGGGCTTGTGACTCTTGATTCATGTAGTTATTATAAAGTTTGACCACAACTTGCTCTGGTACAAGATAGGGGTCTTGATTTTTTTATTATAATGTCTTCTAGAGCCTGGAAGTCAGCAAGATTTCTTTGCATTTCCATGGGGCCATCTGCAGAGATTTGTTCTCTAATTCTCTGTCTTGAAGAGACTCAAGGCTGTATAAGATAGTCCTCTGGACTTCTAAGCATCACTTCAAGCTTCATTTTATATTGGAGTTGCCTATTTGTCTCTGGCACATAGGATTTTCCTTTTCTATTTTCTGAGCTTGGCTATGGTTTCCGTAATTAGTTTATATGATATTGAATCTAGTATTTTTTTGTGATTAATCCAAGAATTACCATAATAAAAAGGATTCATGTAACAAAAATGTGCTTGTGTCATGTATGGATTTAAGTAAAACCATTAAATAAGAATGCCTTGGACTATTATTTCACTCTCTGAGTTTATACCTTCATATACATTTTACAGTGTATCTAATTCCCTATTGCAGCAAAATATGCACAGCTATGTACACTTTAATTATTTAATCATGATTCAGTCAATATTTTTGTTTCACTTCTGAACCAGTGAGAAGCTATTCGCAGTACTCATGGTGAGTAATCAGCAAGAGGAGTGCAAATTAGAGGAAAAAAACTTTAATCAATATCAGGTCAGAGCTTTTGCTGTTGCTTTCTTGCCCACCCACAGGAGGTGTATACCTCAAAGAGTGTTTTTATACACCCTGGTTGGGTCTCTCAAGCTAAATCAACAATGATTTCACTATTTTACTCCCCCTGGCAGCAAGCCAGGGTGATCCTCTTAAAACTTAAATCTGATCATGTCACTCTCAAGTCTTTCCATCTCATTAAATGTAAAACCCTTTCCATGGGCCTGTTAATCTGGCCTCCTGATACCTCTTTGCCCTCATAGCACTCTTCCCTTAGCCCATTCCACTCCAGCTAAACTGGCTTGATTATTGTTCCAAGATATGCTAAGCAAGATTTTATTTCAGAGGTTTTTTTTTTTTTTTTGGCTTTAACAAACAAGAGTTTATTCTCTTACAGTTTGGGGCTTTAAGTCCGAGTTCAAACTGCCAGGCTCTCACTCACCACAATGCAACAGCTCCCCTCCAACTTCCTCCTGACAGTCACCTCTTCCCCGTACCCATCCCTCCATGCACCCCTGCCCCCTGAGCTCTCTCCTTGTGCATAAACAGCCCTTCTTTCTCTCATGATTGTTCTCTCCAAGGAGTGTATCTACCTCAGGTAAATGTTCAAGTCATATGCCTGTCTTTTGTTTGGCTGGAAACCACAGGTATGGGTTTAATTCCAGACCTGAAGGACAGCTAAGGTCCATAGTCTCAGTGGTTACACCAGGCTTTATCAGACCAGCAAACCTGCCTCGCCCTTTTATATTCGAAATGATTTTGAGTTTTGTTCCACATTGTTCTCCCTCTCTAACCAGGATCTCCTACATAGATCCCCCTCCGAGTGGTTGACAGTGTTAGCCAGGCACCATCTAGTTCTTCTGGTCTCATAGTCTTATAGGCTGTGGATCACATGGTGTACCAGTTGCTTGGACTAATTGTTTCCATTCATCTTTGATTTTCTTTATTCTTCTTTGCTCTGGATGAGGAGAGACCCATCACTGCACCTAGATGACTGCTTATGAGCTTTCAAGATCCTAGTCATTACTCACCAAAGTAGGATGTGGAACAGTGTTTTCTGTAGTATGTTATGCCAATTGAGCTTGATGTCCCCTGAGACTATGGTCCTGAGCCCACAGATTTAACTACTCGTTCCCTCTGGGTAGCTGGCTGTGACCAAGATGTGACTACAACCTTGTCCCTTGTCAGCTCTACTATTTGTTGTTGTTGTGTACCGTGGAGTCAGACTCAACTTATAGAGACCCCTCCTTGGGTTTCTGAGGCAGTATCACTACGGAAATAGATTGCCCCATCTTCCTTCCACAGCTCTACTATAAATCTGGGAATTCAGATCATACAAATACACTTATGGGACCATTGTCTGCCAACCCTATACATGATCTTGGGTACACTCCCCACTGCATAGACATACCTACTAGCTCAGGCTGTCCACCCATCTGTCCACCCATATACCCATGTTTGCCTTTACTGACAACCCAGTACTCTATGTGCAAAAGGGTTCATCTTTGTTGTCTGTACCTCCCATGTACCTCTCTATGTCTTCTTCTTCCTCAATGCCACCATGTTGATCACTCACATTTGGTACATTGCCCTTCTCTTCACCCAAATCAATACTTTTCTCTACCTATCTAACAGGCTTCCCTTCCCTCCCCTCCCCTCCCACCCCTGGTAACCAACAAAGAAAATGTCCTTCCATAGATAAACCTTTCCTTGATTTTTATAATAATGAACTGGTACAATATTTGTCCTTCAGTGATTGACTTGTTTCACTCAGCATAATGTCCTCCAAGTTCATCCACGTTATGTGGTGTTTTGCAGATTCTAGGTTATTCTTTAAGGGTTGCATAGTATTACACTGTGTGTATGTACCAAAGTTTGGTTATCCATTCCTCAGTTGATGGACACCTAGGTTGTTTCCATCTTTTGGCTATTGTAAATAGTGCTGCAATGAACATGGGTGTGCATATCTGTTCTTCTTATGGCTCTCACTTCTTTAGGATATATATACCTAGTAATGGAATGGCTGGGTCAAATCGTATTTCTAATTCCAACTTTTTAAGGAATTACCATACTGCTTTCCACAGTGGTTGTACCATTTTACAGTTCCACCAACAGTGTATAAGAGTCCCAATCTCTCCACATCCTTGCCAGCATTTGTTATTTTGTGTCTTGTTAAACTTTGCTCCTAGTGCTGGAGCAAGATGGTATCTCATTGCTGTTTTGATTTAGCATAGTGCCTAAGGCACTTGACTGCTAACCAGAAGGCTGGTGGTTCAAACCCATCAGCTGCTCCTCGGAAGGAAGATGGGGCAATCTACTTCCATAGTGATACTGCCTTGGAAACCCAAGGAGCGGTCGCTATGAGTCAGATCCATCTCGATGGCACACAACAACAACAACAACGGCTAATGATCAACAGCATTTCTTCATATGATTGTTGGCCATGTGTACTTCAGAGTTTTTGAGCTGCTTTCTATTTTGAATTCTTTAAATGAACATTCACTCCTTAGTTACCTTGTATGGCAATCCAACATAAAATAGTGATAATATGCATTCCATATTGTTCATACCCTGTTATTTTTATTCACCGTATTTATTACCATCTGATACAGTATCCACATATTTGGTTATTTGTTTTGCTTCTGATTCATCTCCCCACTCTCCCCACAACAGAGCATCTTTTCCAAAAAGACGTATATTTAGTCTGGTGGAGTTTTTATTATTTTATTTGTTTGTTGTTGCTATTATTTGCTGCTGTATCTCCAGGGCCTGGAAAAAAAAATGTCTGCCATATAAAAAAAAGTTTATTAAATAACCTGAGGGACCAAAGGAATATATACTGTAGGATAATTTACACATTGCAGTGGGGGGCAGGGGATGCATGTAAATAAAATTTGTTTCTTAGGACAATTAGAAGGACACACATACTCATATAAATAAATATATGTACACAGACACATATATTTCTCTGCAAGCTTTGGAGTTGAAAGTTTTGAATCCTGTCAGCTCATTTCTCTGAGTCAAAGCATGGGGTTACAAATTTAGCTGATGAAGATTTCTGTTAAGTATAATGGAGGCAAAGAATATTTTCTAAGCAGCAGTTTCTATAAGTAACACTTCATCTTCATGGATTTCCCACAAGGGGAAACACAAATGACTCCAATAAGGGCTATTCACCCAAGCCATGGCTGGTACCCAACTAGAATACAGAAACACTGTGATTCAGAAAAATGTTCTAAGTACAATCTTAGAAAAGAGAATTTAGTCAAAGTGAATGTTACTGCAACAAATACTCTGATAAACTTGGCAATGCTGTCTGGGATTCACAATAAGAATTAAAATGACATCAAGTGTTAAAAATTTGAAACTGCTTTTTAAAGTGTTGATGGTAGAGAAAAATGTTTTTTCGTCATGTGCACGTGTTCATGCCTTAGTGCATCTTTCTGATATGAATTATCATTAAGTGTTAGAGAGAGAAAAGTGCTATTGAAATGCTAGCTGTACCTCCAAAACATTAAGACTTAAAGTAATAATAAATAGCAACAGATGGATAGATAGAAATGAAGAAAGCTGTTCTTAAATTCCTGATGACCTGAGAGCACTATAATTTTAAAAACACTATTTTAAAATAAAAGTAGGTGTTTGGGGGAAGAAAAAAAAAAACCTAAGAGAGGAGGCACTTTTTGATAACCAATTTGCCCAACTCAGTCAGGTGGATTATCACTATGTATAATGAAAATAATATAGAAATTAAAGACCCAGGACCACCATTTGTTAATTAGAAATGTTAGTTATGAGTAAGGGAGCTCTGGTGGGGTAGTGCCTAAGGCATTTGACTGCTAACCAGAAGGCTGGGTGGTTCAAACCTACCAGCCACTTCTCAGAAGGCAAGTTGAGCAATCTACTTCCATAGTGATACCACCTCAGAAACCCAACGAGGGGTTGCTATGAGTCCAAATCAACTCCATGGCAGTGAGTTTGAGTTTTTTGGTTAGTTATGAATATATCACATATCAAGTCAGTATATTCAGCTTGAACCACAAAATAAATCAGGTGGACATTAGTCCTGTTTTCATTTCCTTCTGTACTTTTCATATAAATAAACCAGTAAGCTTTGCTACTCCTCCCTCAATTTGATTCATTTCATTGCAGTTTGATTAAATTCATTAGTCAAAGAATGGCTCATCTATTATTCCATAAACCAAAAAAAAAAAAAAAAACCACCAAACTCACTGCCATCAAGACAGCTCTCAACATAGCAACCTGTCCTTGGGTTTCTGATGTGGTATAACTACAGAGGTAGATTGCCCGATCTTTCTTCCTTCTGAGGAGTGGCTGGTGGGTTTGAAGTGCCAGCCTTCTGGTTAGCAGTCAAATGCCTTAGGCACTATGCCACCAGAGCTCCCTTATTCCATTTGTTGTTGTTGTTATGTGCCATCAAGTCGGACTCGACTCATAGCGAACCCTCCTTGGGTTTCCAAGGCAGTATCACTATGGAAGTAGATTGCCCCATCTTCCTTCCGAAGAGTGGCTGGTGGGTTTGAACCACCAGCTTTCTGGTTAGCAGTCAAGTGCCTTAGGCACTAAGTCCTCAGGTTGACTTCAAACGTCATTATTCAAACAAAAATAAATGAAGGAAGAAAGATTATTTTAGCCTCCTCTTCTGCACATGCACTATCGAACATTCCCCAGTTCTCGTCCTACATGTTTAGGATAGATAAGCTACAAACAAACAATAATTGCCATCTAGTTGATTCTGACTCATAGTGACCCCATGTGTTGTGGAGTAGATCTGTGCTCCAAGGCTATGGACTTTCTGACAGACTATTTCCAAGGTGCCTCTGGATGGGTTCAAACAGCCAAAGTTTTAGTTAGTAGTTAACTGCTTAACTATTTGCACCACCCAAGAATTCCAAGATAAGCTACACCATAGATCATTCTAACTCACATCTGAGTGAATAACAAAAGAAATAGAATGAGGAACACCCATTTTCTTTCTGACGTTATTCCTAAATGAATTTCCCTAGGTCGTCACTCCTGAGACAACCCTCTCTATTAATTTACACAAATTTTCATTTTGTGTGCCTAATTGTCATGGCAGTTCTACTCTGTCCTAGAAAGTTGCTATGAGTCAGAATAGACTTGATAGCACTGGGTTTGGGGTGTGTGTGTGTGTGTATTAATTTTCATGACTCTTTTTGTCATGTGGAAAAATCAGTACTTCTACCAGAGTAATTCAGCTGGTGTGTGATGGCTGAAATTAACAATTCTCCCTTCATTCTATGTTCTCATTCTACTCTTCTCAAAAAACAAGTCCCTGTTGACAGAGAAGGAGTTTTGCTGGTGTAGTGGTGAAAGCATTTGGCAGTTCCCCAAAAGGTCAGCAGTTGGAATCCACCAGCTGCTCCTTAAGAGAAAGATGAGGCAATCTGCTTCTGTAAAGATTTATAGCCTTGGAAACTCTCTGGGGCAGGTCTATTCTGTCCTAAAGAGTTACTATGAGTCAGAATCTACTCAATGGCAGTGAGTTTGGTTTTGGGTTGGGTTGACTGAGAAGAGTTTAATTTGATTTGTACACCTGGCTACCCTACCATTGTCAGAAACATCCCTGTTTCTCTACTTACAGAGTTGGAGCTGGTATAGTATTGTCGATGTCCCAATCCACAAAAACAAAGATTAATACCAATAATTAGTACTTATCTAAATAACTTCTTAGGAGCTCTGGTGCCACAGTGGTTAAATACTTAGTTGTGGTTGGCAGTTTGAACCCACCAGCTGCCACAGTACAAAGATGAGGCAGTCTGCTTCCATAAAGCTAAAACTTTGGAAGCCCTATGGGACAATTTTACTTTGTCCTCCCAGGACTGCTGTAAGTCAAAATCGACTACACGGCACACAACAACAACAAATTACTTTTAGTCAAAAAGTTCTTGCAGTTCTATTGTGCTTAAGTCTGAATGCATTACTTAAGGCACTGAAGTATTCTGCTAGTGGGAGAAGCCAAGAAATTCCTAAAAATACCAGTGATGAGTGATTTGAAACCAAACATATTTAAGATGACGTTAACAATTATACACATACACATGCATTGTTGGTAGAATAAACTTTCTACATCAACAAAAGAGTACAGTTTTTCCACTGCAAATTAATAGATTATAAAATCAGTGGACTTTTCATGAGAGTAATTAAGAAAAATAGTTGCAGAAACAAACTCAACCCTTTAAGAATATTTTCCTTTAAAACAACTTTCTGTAAAATCACCTAAAATGAAATATAAGTTAGTTTGGATTGTATGAGTTCAGTGGAGTTAAAATTAACTAGAAAACATCTTTCATTTCTATAGCTACTTTATTATATTTATACAGGTCTACAAAAATTAATTGGGTGATTTAAGTGAGTTAACTGTCACATATATTATGAGTTCTGTGTTTGTGTGTTATGAAGCAATGCTGACTGTGAGTTCAGTCTTCTACCAAATTATTTAGCCAAGATTGCTAGAACTTATTTAATGAACATGAACACACAAACTGTCAATAAGCCTACAGCAGGAAAAGTGGTCATGACCTGAAAGAACCCCTGTGTTAGGCCAAGGAGATGATGAAGTATGTAAAGTCACCGACCCCCTCTGTGTGATGGTTGTTCTTGCTGCCAAGGCACGTGTGGCAAATTTGCAGCATTCGGGGAGTGGGGCAGAAAAAGGTCAGTTTCTGAAACTTCAATTCACAGCATGTATCAACTAAAAATCCTGGGAGAAGTGCTTTTTTTCAATTAAATTTAATAAAGTATGAATATTTGTAGCATCTACAGTTTGACCTCTCACTACCTAAGTTATTCCTTAACTTAGCAATCACTATTAATTATTTCATTTCATAAAATATTAAAATCAGAAGAAAAAAAAAAACTTAAAAATTGCCTTGAATGCATGTAAGGGTTAAAAGTATCAGGTCAAGATGATTTGACCACTGGCTCCAGCATTTATGGCATAGTGCCTAAGGCATTTGACTGCTAACCAGAAGGCTGGCGGTTCAAACCCACCAGCCACTCCTCAGAAGGAAGATGGGGCAATCTACTTTCATAGTGATACTGCCTCAGAAACCCAAGGAGGGGTTGCTATGAGTCGGATCCTACTTGATGGTAGTGTGTTTGATTTTTTTTTTTTTTTTTTTGGTGGCTCTGGGCTAACTACTTAAAATCTTGAAGCCCTAGTTTATTTACCTGTTCAATGGAGATAATAAGTAATGCCTACTACTACAGAATATAGCAATCCACAAAAGGCATTTTAAGCAAGTCAAGCTTAACCCAAACTTGTAAGGCAGTTTAAATTAGAAAATGAGTAAATGCCATTCATTAAGTAAACACAATAAATTAAAACACGTTATATTCTCTCACTGCTGTCAAGTCAGATCCGAATCATAGCAACCCCTTCTTGGGTTTCCAAGGCGATATTGCTACAGAAGTAGATTGCCCAAACTTCCTTCTTCAGAGTGGCTGTTGGGTGAATAAAATGCTTTACACAATCTAACTCACATCCATTATACTTCTTACCAAACAGGAAGAGAAAAAGTACTTCTTTAGTCTTATAAAGTGTGTCTACAAAAACAAGATACACTTCAGTATGGAGAAGCATTGGAAGACTTCCCTTTAGCATCAACACAAGCATGTTCTGTGTTACAGCTTTAATTGAACATACTGCTGGAGGTTCTATTCAGGACGGCATATGAGAAAATCTAAATGAATAGTAAGGGTTAGAAAGGAAAAAACTAAATTGTCATTATTTTCAGATGATATTATTGTGTACATTCAAAGCCTCAAAAAACCCACAAATTATTGAAATCAAAAGGTTTAGGAAGAGAGCTGGCTATCAGATCAACATACAAAAATCAATTACATTTTTATATATCATCTACATTTAGGAAGTGTAATTTGTAAACATGGTACCTTTCATATAAGCAATGAAAAGAATATGATATCTAAGAATATATCTTTTAAAAGGGTATGGAAGACCCATATATGCAGAATATTATAAAAATCTACTAAGGAAAACCTAAAAATATATTTGGAGAGAAATCAGTTTGGAAAAGGATTTAAAACTGTACAAATATTAATTTTTGTGTGCTTTAGAGTAGAGTCAAGTGGAATTTGACAAGCTAATTCTAAAGTTTACATGGGAAAGCAAAGGATCAAGAAAAGCTGAAGTCTTTTCAAACAAAAGATGAAGAAAGTAAGCAAACTCTTCTACTAGATACTTATATTTCTTATTAGAAAACTTTTAAGGAGGACACCAGTGCAAAGATAACTTTACAAATGAAACACATTATGGAGACCAGAAACAGACCCAATATATATGATCAAAGTGAACAGATTCAGGAGGTCTTTTGTAGTTATCGTTATTTTATCAGTCACAGTAATACTAGCAGCAGTATTATCATCATAGAAATAATCCGATCCAACTGACAGAGGATGCAAATGCTGACAGAACCTAGATCAGGTGACCAGGAACTGATAGCACTCCCGCCTTTAAGTTTCCTTAAATCATTTGATCATTCATCCCTATACTCATCCTTCTCAAAGACACTGTCAATCTCGAAGCTTTCATTACTGTTAACTTCAAGTTTCCCCTTAGTATTTAACTGACTTTCCTGATCCTGAGTTCTCTATTTCAACACTTACCTTGGAAATCTTCGGAACTGGTGCTTCAAAATGAACCAACTCCCTAGTCCCTTTGTTCAGAAAGTAGCCATTACTTCCTTGCCTTAACGTAATGATTCTCAGTCCTGGTTGAGTATGTGAATTGTTTCTGGAGGTTTAACAATACTAATGTCTGTGTCTTATCCCTAGAAATTATGATGAAATTCATTTGCGGTGAAGCCTAGACCTGTGAATTTTGTGAAAGTACTTTAGGAATTTTGTATAATCACAGGTGAAAACTACTGTCTTAACTAAAATCTGTGTCTCCCTTGCAAACGTCTAGATTGAAGACTATCCTCTCATGCCCTCTCACCTCAGCCTTATGTTCTTGATTTCCCTGCTTTCTATTGACTTTCTGAAACCAATACTCCTTGATCTTAAATATCTCTGCTCCTATGGGGCTCAATCTATTTAGCTATACCAGCCATTCTTTCCCAACATCACTGCCATCTGTAAAATTCTAACATACTTCCCTAGCATGAGTTACCCAGAATCCTCTCTAGTAAATGACTTCAACATTCACCCTCTAATAACCTTCTTTTATGTTTCAATTCAATGATCTCTTCTCTCAGAAACATCCTGGACTCCATTAATATCTGAAACTACTGCACACCTCAAAAGCTGGGCATCCCACTCTCTCATCAGAGTCTCCTTTCCTCCCAGCTTACTTGTTGAACTATTTCCAACAACCTTACTCTTCATCCACATTCAAATGATAACCCTTGACTAGTACTCTTCAACTACATTTTCCAATAACATTTTTTATATACATATAATCCATCAGTCCTTTTGTCTACTCATTTCTCAGGATCCTGAATGAGGCATAAATTTCTTTACCTCTCTGTAATTTCCTGTAATTTATCTGACAAAATTCTAAACCCTTGCTAACTCTTTCTTTGGCATATATCTTTCTCCTTGTCTTCATTTGAGCAATGAGGCAGAAGAAGGAATAAAAAGCAATTCCTAGAAAACTGGATTGTGGAACTATTTATTGATGGTTTACAGATATAGGAAAGGAATAATGAAGTAAAGACCTAGACCAGATATATAAATTTGTAGTCATCACCTTCCAGATGAAGACTGAAATTGAGTACCTGGTGAGATTGCTTATGGAAAGAGAGCAGCGTATGAGGAGAAGAGGGATCAGGGTGACAGTTTTCCAAACTATGTAAATTTAGTATTTGACTAGATATGAAGAGAAGTGCAAATGAAAGACATTGCTGCTATGGATTTTGTTATCTGTAATATAATTTTTGTCCATATTAGTGTACATTCAAATATAACACAATACTTAATTTTAAAAATGTCAAAAACATTTCTTAGGGGACACACTTCAAGGAGCTCTAATCCAAAGAGTTGGAAAGGTGCATGTACTTTAATTAAAACAGAGTATATAAAACTTATAGACATTAATGACATGATTGATTTTAAGTGAAAGAGCACAGAGATATTGTTTCCATTTGAAATTTGGCAATGTAGCATTTGTAGGTATGTTTACATGCCTTGATAGTTAATGTATCTTTAGACAATGAAGCTTTTTAGAACATTCCACTCTATTTAATAGAGATAGCATTTAAAACAAATCAAATCATTTTTTGCAGTTGCTTTTTAAAAGGGGCACACACAGACAACTATCACAGCCCAAACCTGCAAGGAGCTATAATAATGAGAGATAAGATCAGTGCATCAATGGTTACATTATGAGATTTCTGCTTCTGGCAAGATGGAGTAAAAGGATCATATTTACCCTCCCACCTGAAACAATTAAAAATAAATAAATAAATATATGAAGTTATAGTTTTAAGATGGCAGATAGCAGACAATGAAGCACAGTGATTCCTGAAAAACAGGAAACAAACAAGATGAGCCTTCTTTGGCTCCGGCTTACTCCTAAAGAGAGTTCCCAGTTCAAGGTCCAGATGGAATAACCCAAGTGGAGCCTAATGGAATTCCTGACTTAAGAAATAGAGTTCAGAGTTTCAGGAGAAAAAGGTGGGTGAAAAGGATAGACCTTCACAAAAAGAGAATCCCAGAGAGCTGCAGAGGGTCCCACCTACATATTTAACAGAGTTTTCATCAGCATATGCAAATGAGAAAGCTACCCAAGGCCCAGAAAAGAGCTATGCAAAAGGATTTTGTGGTATGTGTGTGTGTGTATGTGTGTGTGTGGTAAAAATATATATACCATTTACTAATTCAAAAATTTTTACATGTATAATTCAGTGACATTAATTATAACTTTCATGTTGTACAACCATTGTCACTACCGTTTTCTGACTTATTCTACAATCGTTAATATATACCCAGTGCCCACTAAGTAATAAGTTCCATTTTCTCCCTTCCTCTCACCTCTTGTAACCACTAATAATCCTTGGTTTCTATATATTTGCCTATTTCATATAACTTAGATCAAACGATACATCTAAAAGGAAGTTTGAAGAAATAGTTTCGGGCACCTACATAGGGCTAGAAATAGTATTATTTTCATAGCTAAACTCACACTTCACAAGGCTGTGGGTAGAGTACTCAGAAGTTCATACTTCAGTAGTAGGGGATAATTTTTCCCAAATGGAGGGATGCACCACATCCACCCAACAAATTATAAAATCAAGACACGAAAGAAACAAACTATTACCAAATAACTGCATCTCATAACAAATGTCAACACTTTTTATAGGACTACAAAAGTATAAAAATATCTAGGACTCAACAATTTGCAATGTCTAACAACCAATAAAATATTACCAGGCTTATAAGGAAGCAAGCGGGAGCTCTGGTGGCGTAGTGCCTAAAGCATTTGACTGCTAATCAGAAGACTGGCCGCTAAACCCACCAGCTACTCCTCAGAAGGAAGACTGGACAATCAACTTCCGTAGAGATACCAGCTTGGAAATCCAAGGATGGGTCGCCATGAATCGGAAACGACTCAACAGCAGTGAACTTGGTTTGGTTTGGAAGGAAGCAAGTAATCATGACCCATAATGAGGAGAATACTCAATCAATCACAAACCCCAAAATTGCAATTAGCAGATAAAGCCATTAAAATAGCTATTAGAGCTGTATTTCATAAATTCAAAAAACAAGAGATATGGTATATATATATATATTCAACATACATATATATATATATGTATATGTATATATGTATATAGAGAGCTCCTATATATACATATATACATATATGTATAATGTTATCAATAATCTGTTATGATCCACACAGTCAAATGCCTTTGCAGAGACAATAAGGCACACATAAATACCTTTCTGATAGTGTCTGTTTTCAGCCAAGATCCATCCTTGCCGTCACTGTGCCAATACATCTCATTGAAGGTTGTTTCCTTTTTTGCTGACCCTCCATTTCACTAAGCATCATGTCTTTCTCTAGAGAACGGTCCCTTCTGACAAAATGAACAACAGTAGATCAGATGCCAGATGAAGCAAGCCATTCTTGGTTCCAAGGTGCATTCGGGCAGCATTTTCCAGAACACATTTGTTAGTTCTTCTGGTGGTCCATGGTACTTTCAGAATTCTTATCCAACACTACAACTCAAAAGCATCAATTCTTCTTCTGTCTTCTTTATTCATTGTCCAGCTTTCACCTGCTTATCAGGCAATTGACAATACCATGGCTTGGGTTAGGTGCACCTTAGTCTTCAAAGAGACATCTCTCTCTTCAGCACTTTAAAGAGGTCTTTTGCAGCAGATTTACCCAGTGCAATATGTCTGATTTCTTGACTGCTACTTTCATGGGTGTTGATTGTGGAACCAAGTAATATGAAATCTTTGACAACTTCAATCATTTTTTGTATTTACTGTGATGCTGCTTATTGGTCCACTTGTGAGGATTTTTGGTTTGTTTATGTTGAGGTGTAATGCATACTGCAGACAATAGTCTTTAATCTTCAGCAGTAAGTGCTTCAAATCCATAAGCAAGGTTGTGTAATTTGCATATCACAGATTATTAATGAGTCTTACTCCAATCCTGATGCCAAGTTCTTCACAGAGTCCAGCTTCTCAGATTATTTGTTCAGCATACATGCTGAAGAAGTATGGTGAAAAGACACACTTTT
>NW_006922459.1:555059-578157 GCF_000298275.1 Orycteropus afer afer
GCTTTTTAAACCTTCAAAATTGCAGTGTCCTCCAGACCGGCAAAAGTCCACAGCTCAGCCCATCTTTCTCTTCACCTTCTCTGTTGTTCTCCAACCACCATGCACAGGACGACCTCTGTGCAGTCCCTAGCTAGCAGGGTGATTTTTAGGTTAATTTTTGAGTCCTACCACCACAGGAATCTGCAGGAGCTCTGTCTCTTTAAATATCAAAAATTGTCAAGCCACTTTTTAAACCTACAAAATGGCAGTGTCCTCCGGACCGGCAAAAGTCCACAACTCAGCCCACCTTTCTCTTCACCTTCTCTGTTTGTTCCCCAGCCACCGTGCATGTCCGTGCAGTCCCTGGCTAGCAGGGCGATTTTTAGGTTAATTCTTAGATCCTACCACAAGTCGGGAATCTCCAAGCCACCTGTACCATCAGGGTTGCTCAGGGCACTGTCAGACCGCAGCTCTGTACATCTCCTTTTTTTTGGTATTTTCACTCAAATTCTTCTGCTAGTTAGGGTTTAAGTCCACTTCTGTATCCTTCCCTTCAAGGCTCAGGGGTCCAAGATTATCTTCTGTGTCTGTGTTAATTGGTTTCCGTTTTCTTTGTTGAAGAGGATCTGTGCAGTCCTTCTGCCTAGTCCTCCATCTTGCTGAACTCTCATCTGATTTCTTGACTACTGCTTCCATTGGTGTTAATTGTGGAACGAAGTAATTTGAAATCTTTGACAACTTCGGTCTCTCTCCATTTATTGTGATGCTGTGTATTGGTCCAGTTGTGAGGATTTCATTTTCTTTATGCTGAGGTATAATTGATACTGCATACTGTAATCTTTAATCTTCATCAGTAAGTGCTTCAAGTCATCTTCACCTTCACCAAAAAAGGTTGTATCATCTGAACATCACAGGTGGTTAATGAGTCTTCCTCCAATTCTGATGCCATATTCTTCTTCATATAGTCAAGCCTCTCAGATAATTTGCTCAGCATACAGGTTGAATAAGTATGGTGAAAGGATACAACCCTGATGCACACCTTTCCTGATTTTAGACCATACAGTATCCCCTTGTTCTGTCTCATCGTCTATGTGTAGGTTCCTCATGAGTACAATTAAGTGTTCTAGAATTCCAAGTCTTCTCAGTGGTATCCATAATTTGTTATGATCCACACATTTGAATGCTTTTGCATAGTCAATAAAACACAAGTAAACTTCTTTCTGGTATTCTTTGTTTTCAGCCTAAGATCCATTTGACATCAGCAATTATATCCTTTGTTCTCCATCCTCTTCTGAATCCAGCTTGCATTTCTGGAAGTCCCCTGTCAATGTATTGCCACAACCATTTTTTTAATTATCTTAAGCAAAATTTTACTTGTGTGTAATATTAATGATATTGTTTGATAATTTCCACATTCTATGGATCACCTTTCTTTGGGATGGAAACAAATGTGGATCTCTTCCAGTCAGTTGTCCAGGTAGCTGTCTTCCAAATTTCTTTGCATGGATGAGGAAGTACCTATGGAATCTACAAGGAAAATAGAAAGAAGAAAGAAGGAAGGGAAGGAAGGAAGGAAGAAAGAAGGAAAGAAGGAAGGAAGGAAGAAAGAAAGAAAAAGCTACTAGAACTAATAAGTGAGTTTTAGCAAGGTTGCAGGATACAAGGTTGCATGTCTTAGTTTCCTAGGGCTGCCATAACAAAATGCCAAAAAATGGGTGGCTTTAAATCCAGAAATTGATTTTCTCACAGTTCTTGAGGTGATGAACCAAAAACCAAACCCACTATCATCAAGTCAATTCTGACTCATAACAACCCTATATGATGTGTAAAACTGCCCCATAGAATTTTCAAGGTTATAAATATTTATAGGGAGCTCTGGTGGCATAGTGCCTAAGGCATTTGACTGCTAACCAGAAGGCTGGCAGTTCAAACCCACCAGCCACTCCTCAGAAGGAAGATTGGTCAATCTACTCCCATAGAGATACTGCCGCGGAAACTCAAGGAGGGATCACTATAAGTCAAATCAACTCGATGGCAGTGAGTTTGGTTTTTGGTTTATAAATATTCATGGAAGCAGGCTACCTCGTCTTTCTCCCATGGAAAGGCTGGTAGATTCCAACTACCATCTTTTGGTTAGCAGCTGAATGGTTTAATCACTGTACCACCAAAGTCTACATTTGGAGGTTAGAAGTCCAAATTCATGGTGTCTGTAGAGCTGTATTCTCTTTCTGTGGGTTTTAGATCATTCCTTGTCTCTTCTAGCTTCTGGTGGCACCAGATATTTCTTGGTGTTCTTTAGTTTGTACATGGATCCTCTCATGCTGTCCCCTCCCTATATGTGATTATTTCTTTGTCCTTTTATAAAACACTATTCTGAAGGAATTAGGGTTAGGACTCACTCTACAGCAGTGTGACTTCATTAACCTAACCTATATAATCTACAAAGGAAAACTCTATTTCCTCAAATGAAGTCACATTCACAGGTATAGGTTAAGACTTCAACATACATTTTTGGGTTAGACGATTCAAGACATAACACAAAAATTAATCGTGTCTCTATGTACTAGCACCGAACCAGCAAAAACTGAAATTCTAAAATACCACTTGCAATAACATAAAAACTATTAAATATTTAGGGTTAAATCTAACTGACAATGTGAAAGAACTATTCACTGAAAGCTACAAGAAATCACTGAAAGAAATTAAATATTGTCTAAGTAAATGTGAACATATACTTTTTTTAGTGAGTTGGAAGACTCAATATTATTAAGATGCAAGTTCTTCACAAATTGATCTATAGATTCCACGCAGCTCCATTTAAAATCCCAGAAGGCATTTTTTATAGAAACTGACAAGCTTATTTTAAAATTCATATGGAATATAAAGGATCTAAAAAAAAAAAAGAAGGATCTAGATTACTAGAAATACTTTGAAAAATAAGAACAAAATTTGGAGAATTAACAATTCTGTTTTGGTTATTTCTTGCTGCTATAACAGAAAATATACCTCAAATGGCTGGTCTTACAAACAGGAATTTATTTTCTTACAGTTTAGGAGGCTAGAAGTCTGAGTTCACAAGTGCCAGCTCTAGGGTCTGGGTGAAAGCCCCTTGACTTTGGGCTTCAGCTATGCCTCTTGCTCTCAGCCCACTTGAGCTGGTATCTCTTCCCTCAGGCAGCTGCTGGTTGCTGAGGCTGGCAAGCCCAAGGTCAACAAATAAAATGGCACAGTCCCAAGATTACAAAAAAACATGGCAGGCCACTAGTTCAAGTCCAGAGACAGTCCCAAGTTACTCAGGAAACATGCAGGCTGCTCAACAAAGACTCGGCTACATATAGCATCCAAGCATACCTTTTGGTATGACACCTTTCTCAAATCTTCTCGTTCTTTACTGGAAGTAGATCACATCCCTAAGGCAGCTACTCAGCTGCTCCAGTTGATTCCACCATGGAGTTGATTACCAGTTTCATCATGGGGAATAACTACATCCATCTGCCCAACCACTCAAAACCAGGCCTAGCCAAGTTGACACATAACCCTAGCCACCACAACTACCAATTCCAAGATTTATCTTAAACTAAAATAACCAAGAAAATAAGGAGCCCAGCTGGCACAATAGCTAATTGAAAAGTTGGAAATTCAAACCCACAAAAAAGGCTTTGTGAGAGAAAGCCTGGCAATTTGCTCCTACAAAGATTACAGCCTAGAAAACTCTATGGGAAAGTTCTGTTCTACTGCATGGGGTTACTGAGTCACAATCAACATGAGGGCACCTGACAACAGCAGTTTTGTAGCCAATGCTATAATGGCATCAAGATAGACAGTGGATCAGAGAACACAGAAATAGACCCATACCTATATGGGCAACTGATTTCTGGTAAAGACATGAAGACAATTTAGTGGAGAAATAATCGTCTTTTCACAAATGGTGGTGGAAAAATTGGATATAAATATGCAATTTTAAAAACAACTTTTATTTGTATTTTGCACCACACAGAAAAATTAGCTCAAAATTGACCATAGAACTAATTATAAAAATGTAAATCTTCTAAAAGAAAATGTAGAAGAAAATCTTTGTGACCTTACATTAAAATATGATTTCTTAGATATGACACAACCCATAAAAGGAAAAAATAAGAAAACATCATTTGGACTTCTTCAAAATTTAAAACTTCTGCTCTATAAAAGACCTTGCTAAGAAAAAGGAATCAAATCCACAGACTATGAGAAAATATTTGAAAATCATATATCTGATAAGAGTTTAGTATGTAGACTATATGTTTAAAAAATCTTTAAAACTCAACAGTAAAAAAAAAAAATAAGCCCGATTTTTTTTTTTTAAAAGAGAGAACATGATTTGAATATATATTTCTCTAAAGACAAACATTTATTGAAAAAACACATAAAAATGTGCTCAACATCATTAGTTAATAAGAAATGAACATCAAAACCACAATGAAATACCAGTATATACCTATTAAAATAGCTAAAATTAAAAAAAGACTGACCATACCAACTTTTGATGAAAATATGGAGAAACTTGTGGGAATGGAAAATGATACAATTTCTTTGGAAAACAGTTTATTGGTTTCTTGAGATGGTAAACATAACATCTACATGAAATCTAGCCATTCCACTTCTAGGTATTTACCCAAGAGTGAAAAAAAAACACATATCCAGGCAAAGACTAGTACCAGAATGCTTATACCAAAAAAAAAAAAAAAAAAAAAATCTCACTGCCGTGGAGTCACATCTGACTCATAGCGACCCCTCCTTGGGTTTCCGAGGCAGTATCTCTATGGAGGTATATTACCCAACCTTCCTTCTGAGGAATGGCTGGTGGGTTTGAACCATCAGCTTTCTGGTTAACAGTCAAATACCTCAGGCACTACACCACCAAAGCTCCCAAGATTGCTAGCAGTTTTAATATCTAAAAACTGGAACCTTATCAAACAACCCACCAAACTCACTGCTATTGAGTGGGTTCTGACTCACAGCGACCCTCATTGGGTTTCCAAGATGTTATATCTTCATGACAGTGGATTGCCTCACATTCCTTCCACAGAGTGGCTGGGGGGTTCGAACTGTCAACCTTCTGGTTAGTAGCCAGATATCTTAGGCACTGTGCCACCAGAGCTCCTTATGTTCATCAACAAGTGAATGAATAAATAAAATATGAAATAGCTATACAGTTAAGTATTATGAAATAATAAAATAAATAAATAAATAAAAACACTGCTTCATGCAACAACATGGACAGATCTCTAAATAAATATATTGAGTGAAAAGAGCCAGAAACATAAAAAGATCACATACTGCTTGATTTATTTATGTAAAACTCCAGAAAAGCCAAGCTAAATGTACTTGCCTGGGGAGGATGGGAAGGAAGAACGGCAGAAGGGAATATTTGAAGATAATGAATATGTTATGTTCATTATCTTATTTATTGTGATGATTTCAAGGATGTATGCACACCTTAAAATTTATAAAATTGTACACTTTCAATTTGTTATGCATTGTGTTTTTGTGATTAAAAGAGAGGAAAGTAGTTCATCCCGTTATTGATTAAAAAAAAAAGGTAACTTTAAGTTCCAACCTACCCAATATCTAATAAAACACAGCTGAGGATATGAGGTCCCTCTCTTTTATTCATTACTCACTTTTTCAATCAAGAAATATTTATGAAGCACCCAATATATGCAAAACAGGGAGCCCAGGTGGTGCAGTGGTTAAAATGCTTGCCTGCTAACTGAAACATTAGCAGTTCAAATGCACCAGTCACTCCATGGTAGAAATATGTAGCAGTTTGCCTCTATAAAGATGAAAACTCTATGGGGAAGTTCTACTTTGCCCTATAGGATGCTATGAGTTGGAATTGATTTGATGGCAACAAGTTGCTTTATATATATACAAAGTAAGGAGCTCTGGTAGCATAGTGCCCAAGGCACTGGACTGCTAACCAGGAGGCTGGCAGTTCAAACCCACCAGCTACTCCTCGGAAGGAAGGTTGGGCATTCCTACTTCCATAGTGATAATGCCTCGGAAACCCAAGGAGGAGTTGCTATGAGTGGGGGCCGACTTGATGGCAAATAACAACAACAACAACATATACAAAGTATGGAATGGCATATGAAACAAATATAAAAGTCAATGAAACAAATTTCTCACCTTCACAAAGTTTATAACCTAGTGGGGTGATTTTAATATGCATGTAAATGAGTATCTACTATGCCATGGTGATAGTGCTGAGGAGAAAAATAAAGCAAAATCTTTTTCTCCTGAAACTCTCAAGTATCTCTCTGGATTCAAGTATTTGTATTCCTTTCATTCCCTAGTTGCATTATTTTTATCCAGTTGCACTTTTGGGGCGGTGTGGTCAACACATACTGAAGGATCGTGGCTTCAAACCAGTTCAAACCATTTCACTCATCACTGATACAACCATGATTATATATCTTTCACAGGGCTTCACACTGTTCTTCCCTGTTCAGTGATGGCCAAAAAGTGAAGCCAGAATGAAACCAAATTTGTAACATGTGGTTGTACCAGAACAATAACCAAGATGGGAAAAGTTACAGGTCCATCCCCTGCTAGAAGCTTAATCTCCCTTCTAGAAAACAAGGTCAGCATGCATGTTGCATAAGAACCAAGTGTCTTGACCATCAGGGTAAGAAACAACAGTGCCCCATCAACTGTGTGGCTTGAATATATGTCATTCTCCATAGTCCTGGCAATGATCCAATCTCCCACATCAGACTGAAAGGCCTCATTCCATCTCTTCTAAGTTTCCCATTCCAGGGCTTCAACTCATAATTTTTCTTGTTAGGCTATCATTCTGGTTGCAGTGTAGTAAATTACTTAGTGTGGCTTTTCTACCCATAAGTCTTTGTAAACTCCGAGGTAGAATTTGCCATGAACAACTGAGTAGCTCCTGATTGCTAAAGTTATCCACCTGGCGTATTTCTGTTGAGCAGTGGCACAAAGCAATGTTCCAGGAGGTTCTCTCTCTCTCAGGTGCTTAGAACTCTGATGTTATGATTGGTTAGTTTGGCCACTCTGCCAGGCTCAAAAGGAGGTCTCCTAGAGGCAGAAGAGGCTCTCTGTACTGCTGGCTGAGAAGGACGTGCTATTGAGAGGAAATGCGCTCCTGAGAGAAATGCACTTCTGAGAGACACACACTCCTGAGAGATAAGTGCTACTGGGAAAGAGATGCTAGAGACATGCATTGCTGAAAGAGACACCGAGAGACATGCACTGCTGAGAGAAAGACTGTGAGAGACTGTTGGCTGAGAAATAGCAGGCTGAGAGAGACTAAGCATTGTTCCTGAACTTGAATTGTAGACTGGTGCTTCCCTATTAAACCTCAAAATCTGTGAGTTCTGTGTGGCCACTGCAGTGAATTATCGAACCCAGAGAAAGGTGGTGGTGCTGCAGGAAGAACAGTTGGTGTCAGGGTTGATGAAAGGGCTGGAGGGAGGCAGTATGTCTGTCCTCACAGGAATAGGCCCTGGGCTACTGATGGTGATTCTGCCTTCCTTTTGTGGGCTTAGAGGGGGTCAGAAGTTGTACCTTCCTTGTCTCTTTGGCACTGATACACCCACATTTTACAAATTCAGTTCTGAATTTGACTAAACTGACAACTGGTTCAAAGCCCTTTGAAGAAACATGAGAAACAATTTCACATAACTCATATATAGAAGAAAAATATGAGGGCCAGGAAAGCTCATATATGGCTGATTTTATTTTACAGAAAGTTTTTTAAACAAATACTTAATACAGCACTTAATATGTGCCAGACACTATTTTATGTGCTCATAAAAAACTGCTTATTTAATTCTCATAGTGACCTTATGAGATACATACTCTTCTTATCACTGTTTTCAGATAGTCAAACTTAAGTGCAGAAAGATTGAGTAACTTATCCAGATTCCCCCATAGCTAGTAAGAGCCAGAGGTGGGTAGCTGGCTCTAGAGTTCATGTTCTTAACCTCTACTCTATGAGGCCTTCCTTGACATGGGGCTGATAGCATTTTAGATGTACTTCAGTAACAGTATGAAAAACAGGAGGCCTTGGTTAATACAAACACTTAAGCACTTGGCTACTAATTCAAAGGTTCGTAGTGTGAACCCACCCCAAATTTCTTTGGAATAAAAGCCTGGAAATCTGCTTTCAACAAGTCACAGTCATGAAAACCCTACAGAGTGCCATTCTACCCTGCAACACATGAGGTCACCATGAGTCAGAATCAACTCGGTAGCAACTGTTTTGTAGAATAGGCATACTTCAGGAGAGGTGAAAAGAGGAATAATGAAAATTTAGAAGGAAGAGTGCTGCATATAGAAAGAACAATTTGAGCAAAAGAATACAAGGAGAAAATTGTCAATAACTGTTTATTTTTCAACAAATATGTATTGAAAGCCTACAAAAGAGAGTAAGACTGGTAGCTTTTAGACATGTTTTGTTCAGAAAGAAAAGTGTTTTACATGTGCATGATTTAAAACAGTGCCTGTCCTGATCGCCATGTTTTCACCACTTTGACAATGTTACATTGGGCAGCTTCACTCCTTTATGTTACCTGCTAGGCCCTTGAAAGCTTTAGGGTTCACAATCCCTAGACAGGAAGGTCATTAAATGCTGGGAATAAACAGTAATAAGACTCACTCCATGTTCAAACTGGTCACTTTAGTTTTTTCACTTATTCATTCATGTATTCTTCCATCCATCAAATATGTGGTGTGTCTATTATGTGCAGTATCAGACTAGGTAACAGTACTATATAGTAAACTAGACAGTCTCTGCCTCTCTGACCCTTATATGTAGCAGGAGAAACAAACACTAAACTACTCATTTTATTATTAATTATTAAGCTCTGGTGGCATAGTGCCTAAGGCATTTTGACTGCTAACCAGCAGGCTTGTGGTTCAAATCCACCAGCCACTCCTCAGAAGAAAGATTGGGCAATCTACTTCCATAGTGATACCACCTTGGAAACTCAAGGAGAGGTCACCATGAGTCAGATCCTACTCAACAGTAGTGTGTGAGTGAGATTTGTTATGAGTTGTCATATGGATAAGTTCAATTGCTAAGGAGATATAAACACAATTTAGAGAGATAAACACCAAGAATATTAAACTCAGGTGTCCAAAGAAACATAAATATTAGGAAAATAGGAAGAACAAGGGGATAAACAGGTGGGAATCAGGGAAGAACTTCCAGAGAAGCAATTTATCTTAAAGGAAAATGAACATCACCTAGATGAAGAAGAAGGGCAATACAAATCAGAGCTTCCACTATCCTCTCTCCACAGAGGCTGCAGAGAGAATTATTTTCTGTCCAAATTATTTTGCTTTCCTAACATACAGGAGTTCTGGTAGCATAGTGCCTAAGGCACTTAACTGCTAACCAGAAGGCTGGCTGTTCAAACCCATCAGCCACTCTTTGGAAGGCAGGTTGGGCAATCTACTTCTGTAGTGATACAGCCTCGGAAACTCAAGGAGGGGTCTCTATGAGTTAGATCCAACTCAACAGCAATGGGTAACCTATAAGCTTGTCCCAGTTTGAATATTGTATCTCCCTATGACTTCAGATTGGTTTGCAATTAAATAAGTGTGAAAGGTACTTCCCTTGTACCACCTGTTTTTAATAAGGCAATTCAGGCTCTCCTTAGGTGAATGACTTGGCATGACTCTACACCCTAATTTTTTCTGAAAAAGTCTGATTATGTTACAACACAAACAAGTTAACAAAAGCTAATCCATACCCTATTGAACAACAAAGACAAGGTATCTCTTTACCAAAGGGCAGAAAGGTTAAATGACTTGTGCAAAGTGCACGCATTGCCAGTTGGGTTTTAATTTTTTATTTATTTATAAATAAGAGAGCACGCTCGTTGATAACTAAAGTCTGAGTTTGCATTTTCTGATGGCTCTTCCTGTAGAATGCTTTCTTTCAGCAGCCTCCTTTGTTCATTTTTATGAGTTCAATCCAAGTTGCAAATACATGGATCTGTCATCATTTCTCAGAATGTGTTGTTTTCAACGTGACCTGCTGATTTTCCCAAGTGCTCACTGTTATTGCGGAGTCATGGTAGCATGGCCCATCAAGCCCTTTTGCTTGCTTTTTGGCCACTGAATCCCTTGCCTTTTCTTTGACCTCCACCCAAGTATATAGCCTTGCATCATTCTTTTCTCCAGATGTCTCTACTTTTTGTTTTGTTTTGTTTTAATTCTAGTCCAAAGTATTTTCACTTGAATTTTTTGACTTCTCACAAGAGTAAGAGCTGCACCTGGAAAATGTCCAGTCCTGCACAATGGAATCTAGGTACTAGAACTCCTTCACATACAAAGCATATCACAGTCATATCACTGAGCATAGCCTCTACAATTTTATTTCACTCCCCACGGTGTTGTTGAAAGTCAAACGGGATCAAATATGTGAAATTGCTTTGTATATTGTAGAAATGTTAGATTGACTATCTTTATCATGGCTTTATTTATTTATTTTATTTAATTTGAATCCACTTAAATAATCTGATAAACAAATTGAACAAACAGCTTGTAAGGCTGTGATGCAGATCAGTTTATTTATTGACTATAATACATGCTTTATCTAGGTGTCACCTCCTCTGGAAGCCTACTATGAACCCTCAGTCTAAACCAATGATTCTCAACTTGGCTACACATTAGAATCAGCAGGGAAGCTTTTTAAAATCCTGCTGCCAAGGCCATGAACCTCAGAGCAATATGTTAGAAACTCTGAGAGGGGTTCCAGGCATCAGTATGTTTCAGAGCTTCCCATGTGATCCCTATGTGCGGCCAAGGTTGTTAAATGTTGGTCTATGCTATTAAAAAGGAGCTGTGGTGGTGCAGTGGTTACACACTCAGCTACTAACTGGAAGATCTTCTATATGAACCCACCAGCCACTCTGCAGGAGATGGTGGCTATCTTCCTCCATAAAGATTACAGCCTTGGAAACTCTATGGGGCAGTTCTACTCTGTCCGATAGGTTTGCTGTGAGTTGAAATCAAAATTGGACATCAATGGGTTGGTTGATATTCTTAAATACCATGTGAAGACCTCTGTCACAATACTTAGCACATTATTTCACATCTATCTGTCAATATATCTTCCTCCCCTTCTGGACTATAAATTACTCCAACACAAGGACAATGTCCTATTGTTTTACTTTATTTCATTTCATATCTAGAACCTAACACAATAACTGTTGTTGTTGTTTTGCCGTCGAGTTGGCCCCGACTCATAGCAACCCCTGCTTGAGTTTCCGAGGCAGTATCACTACAGAAGTAGGATTGCCCAATCTTCCTTCTGAGGAGCGGCTGGTGGGTTTGAACCACCAGCCTTCATAGTGCCTTAGGCACTACGCTACCAGAGCTCCTAACACAATAACTAGTTAAGAAAGAAAGAGAGGAAGGAAGGAAGGAAGAAAGAAAGAAAGGAAGGAAGGAAAGAAGACAGACAACAACCAACCAACCAAACCCACTACCAAGTCAATTCTGCAAGAGGAAGACCCCATAGGATTTCTAAGGCTGTAAATCTTTACAGGAGCAGATTGCCACATTTTTTTCCCAAGGAACAGGTGGTAGATTCGAAACCCTGACCTTTTCAGTTAGTATTCTAGTGCTTAGCCACTGTGCCATAAATAGATGTTTGTTGAATTAAATGAAAGGGAATTCTAAACCACTTCATAATTCCCTACATAATTTTTCCCTATTGTATTGATAGGGGAAAAGCTAAAAAGTAATTGGGAAAAGATAATTGGGTAAAAGTTGAACTTTCTGGGATTATTTCTCCTTTTACATATTTAAACTATTGGTCATGAATTTTAAAAAATATATGGAAAACTACAAAAATTTCAGCCCTGAAAGAAAATATCTTTTTGACTTGTAGTGTTTAACTCTTAGAGTGAAATTTATTGAATTGAAAACTTGCTGATAAATTTATTAACAAATGTTAACAATTTTAAAAGAAATTTATTAGTTTTCTAAAAAGAATTTTCTATCAGAATTCTAAAGCACTGGTCTTCATACTTTAAGAATCCACTTTGGAGTTTGTTAGAAATGCAGGATGCTAAGCATCAGTCTCAGAATTTTGAATTCAGGAGATCTTTGGTGGAAGAAAGATATTTGTGTTATGTGATTTTTTTGTTTTGTTTTGTTTTTTTCTGGTGGCATAGTGCCTAAGGCATTTCACTGCTAACTAGAAGGCTAGTGATTCAAACTCACCAGCCACTCCTTGGAAAGCAGACTAGGCAATCTACTTCCGTAGAGGTACGGCCTCGGAAACCAAAGGAGGGGTTTCTATGAGTTGGAATCAACTTGACAGCAGTGAGTTTAGGGTTTTTTTTTTTGTTTGTTTTATACATGAAGAATGTTTTATTCTCTACATAACATTATATATCCCAGATTCCAAATATGTCAGAGATGTAAAGTCAGTAATTATTAAAAATAAGACCAAAGCAAAACCAAACTCACTGGAATTGAGTTGATTCCCACTCAAAGCGGCCCACATTGGGTTTCCAAGGCTGTAAATCTTTACAGAAGCAGACTGTCTCATCTTTCTTCTGTGGAGAGGCTGGTGGCTTTCAACCACTGACCTTTCAGTTAGCAGCCAAATGCCTAACCACTACACCACCAGAGCTCCACATAGTGCTTAAGGCACTTGACTGCTAACCAGAAGGCTGGTGGTTCAAACCCACCAGCCACTCCTTGGAAGGAAGATGGGGCAATCTACTTCCGTAGTGACACTGCCTCGGAAACTCAAGGAGGGGTCACTATGAGTCGGGTCCGACTGAACGGCACATAACAACAAAAACAACAACCATTAAAATACCAGAACAGGAAGAATATCCCTATGGCAAAACTTTTTAAAAATGTTTTTGTTGTGGTAAGTATATATAAAGAAGTTCTGGTGGTTCAGTGGTTAAAATGCTCAGTTGCTAACCCAAAGTTCAGTGGTTCTAGCCCACCAGCCTCTCTACAGGAGAAAGATGAACCTGTCTGCTTGTATAAAGATTTGTAACCTAGGAAACACTATGCGACAGTTCTACTCTGTCCTATAGGGTCACTATGAGTCAGAATCTCTCGATGGCAATGTGTTTGGTTACACACATACACACAGCAGAACATTTAAGTATTTTTTACATGTACAATTCAGTAACATTTATTACATTCATTCTAAATGCAACTATCACCAATATGTTTCCAAATTTCCCATCACTCTAAACAAAAGTTCAGTGCACCCTAAGAAAATCACACACTATGTATGTCAAAATATTTTCAAGATCAATATCCTAATTACATTAGGGCTTTATTTTATATGAAATAAGTACAAGATATGGCCATTCAGATGTTCAAATAATTTTGCTGACTGTACAAAAAAACAAAACAAACTCACTTGCATTGTGTCAATTCGGATTCATGGTGACCCTGTAGGACAGAGTACCTAAGACTATATAAATCTTTACAGAAGCAAACTGCCTCATCTATCTCCCACGGAGTGGCTGCTGAGTTCAAACCACCAAACTTTTGATTAGCAGCTGAATGCTTTAACCACTGCATCACCAAAGCTCCTTCTGATCTTACGAGATTAATCTAAATCAGCAGTTAAAACTGGTTAGAGCTAGGCTTTTGTTATTCTCTGATCTGATTTATAGTCACTTAAAATGAGTTTCGAACCATCATCAATCCTGCAAAAGCAATTATCGATATTAGTAGTCTTATTTGTGATAACAGAATCTACTTTACCTACTTTTAGCAGGAAGGGTTTTATTGCAATTTTTGGGTGGCTTACAAGATCATTGAGAGCCCGAGGAAATAGACTTAGGCGAAGTTCCAGAATCACACTCCCAACTGGCCTACCAAGGAAACTGACGCCTCTGCCAAAATGAGGAAGTGAAAGAACCAAAAAGCTGCTATTACAGCTCTGCCACAGCCCACTCTGAGAAATGGATGCATCAATTCCTCTTTCTTTGTGTGACTCTGTGCCAAACCAACATCTCTCCCAAATGCATCTGATTTATAGAAACCAAATCAAATGTCTGTTCCCAGCAGGAAGGTATTCTACCTGGGAAAGTGGTATTTATACTGAAGAGAACAATTGTAGACATGATATTTCAAAGATTTTGCGTAGTTGATGTCCACTGTGCTAGGTAAATCACTGCAGATTAATTCTGTGTATCCTGAAAAATTCTTAAATGTCTTTGCTTTTTCTTGAGTATTCTTAAAGAAAACATACACCTCCCTAGCTGATCCTCTAAACAGCTGTACTATTTCAAAATCAATGACTGTAAAAATTTTTCATTTCAAATGGACTTCTAATTTTGCCCTTATAGATTTGTTTTTTTCTGGTTTGATTTTGACAAGAAGGAGCCCTGTTGGCAGAATAGTTAATCCTACGGCTGTTAACTAAAAGGTCAGCTGTTCAAACCCACCACTTGTTCTTCAGAGAAAGATGTGATAGCCTGCTTCCATAAAGATTGTTGTGTTTGGTGCCATCAAGTGAGTTCTGACTCATAGTCACCCTAGGTACAAAAGAATGAAACACTGCCCAGTCCTGCATGATCCTCACAATGTTTGCTTTGTTTGAGACCATTTTTGTAGCCACTGTGTCAATTCATTTCATTGAGATTCTTCTTTTTCACTGACCCTCTACTTTACCAAGCATCCCGTCATTCTCCAGGGTCTGGTGCCTCCTGATAAAATGTCCAAAGTATGTAGATGAAGTCTTGCCATCATCTTTTCTAAAAAGAATTGTGGCTGTACTCCTTCCAAGACAAATTTAGTGGCTGGTGGGTTTGAACCACCAGCCTTCTGGTTAGCAAATATCTTAGGCACTACGCCACCAGAGCTCCTATTCTGGTAAACCAAAAACTCGCTGCCAGCCAGTCAAACCTAACTCATAACGACCCCTCATTTTGTTTCCGAGACGATATCACTACAGAAGTAGATTGCCCAACCTTTCTTCCGAGGAGTGGCTGGTGGTTTTGAACCACCAACCTTCTGGTTAGCAGTCAAGTGCCTTAGGCACTGTGCTACCAGAGCTCCTATTCTTCTGGTTGTTGTTGTTGTTGTTGTTATGTGCCATCGAGTCAGACCCGACTCACAGCGACCTCTCCTTGGGTTTCCGAGGTGATATCATTATGGAAGTAGATTGCCCAACCTTCCTTCCAAGGAGTGGGTGGTAGGTTTGAACCACCAGCCTTCTGGTTAGCAGTCAAGTGCCTAGACCATGGTATATTCAATATTCTTGGTCAACACCATAATTCAAAGGCATCAATTCTTCTTTGGTCTTCCTTGTTCATTGTTCAGCTTTCACAAGCATACAAGGCAATTGAAACTACCATGGTTTGAGTCAGAGGCACCTTAGTCTTCGAAGTGACGTCTTTGCTTTTTAACACTTTAAAGAGGTCTTTTGCAGCAGATCTGCCCAATGCACCACATCTTTTGATTTTTTGACTGCTGTTTCCATGAATGTTGATTACAGATCCAAAAAAATGAAATCCTTGACAACTTCAGACTTCTCTGGGTTTATCATAATGTTACTTATTTGTCCAGTTGTAAAGATTTATGTTTTCTTTATGTCAAGGTGTGATCCATACTGAAGGCTGTAGTCTTTGTTCTTCATTAGGAAGTGCCTCAAGTCTTTCTCATTTTTAGCAAGCAAGATTGTGTCATTTACATATTGCAGGTTGTTAATGAATCTTCCTCCAATCCTGATTCCTTAGTCTTCATATAGTTCAGCTTCTTGTTATTGCTCAGCATACACACTGAGTAAGTGTAGGGAAAAGATACAACCCTGACACACAGCTTTCCTGATTTTAAACCACACAACATATCCTTGTTCTATTAGAATGACTGCCCCTTGATTTACGTACAGGGTCCTCATGAGGACACTTAAGTATTCTGGAATTCCTGTTCTTTACAATGTTACTCATAATCTGTTATGATCACACATTGAATGCCTTTGTACAGTCAATAACACACAGGTAGACATCTTTCTGGTTTTCTCTACTTTCAGCCAAGATCCATCTGACATCAGCAATGATGTTCTTCATTCCACATCCCCTTCTGAATCTACCTTGAGTTTCTGGCAGTTCCCTGTAGACATATTGCTGGTTTTAGAATTATCTTCAGCAAAATTTTATATTTTTATACTAATGATATTGTTTGATAATTTCCACATTCAGTTGGATCACCTCTCTTTGGAATGGGCACAAATATGGATCTCTTCCAGTTGGTCGTCTAGATTTCTTGGCATTGAAAGTGAGCCCTTCCAGTGTTGCATCTGTTTGTTTGTTGTTGTTGTTGTTGTTGTTATTTGCCCTCGAGTCAGACCTGACTCACAGGGACCCCTCCTTGGGTTCCCGAGGCAGTATCACTACAGAAGTAGATTGCCCAACATCTGTTTGTTTAAAGCATCTCAATTAGTATTTATCACTTCCTGAAGCCTTATATTTTACCAATGTTTTCAGTGCAACTTGGACTTCTTCATTCAATAACATCAGTTGTTCATCTTATTCTACTTCCTGAAATGGTTGAGTGCTGACCAATTATTTTTGGTACAGTTACTGTGTATTCATCCTTTTTTATGTTCCCTGCATCATTCATTAATTGATTATAGCCTTGGACACCCTACAGGGTTGCCATGAGTCAGAACTGACTGACCATCAATGGGTTTTGGTTTTGGCAAAATAGATTTTGAAACAAATGTTTGAGTCAAAGGCTCCATATAGGCAGTTTAAGCAGGTAATTCACTTTGAATGCAAATAGAATTATTTATCTCATTTTGTAAAGTGAGACTCCAATACAATATTTAATTTTGGGAGGAAGTTAGAGACCAAAACTTGTCTACACAATGGGCTAAAGATGGAATAGTCAATGAAGGTATTCTTTAATTTAATAATTCATACCTGTAGGAGCTCTGGTAGAATAGTGCCTAAGGCACTTGACTGCTTACCAGAAGGCTGGAGATTAAAACCCACCAGCCACTCCTCGGAAGGAAGGAAGATGGGGCAATCTACTTCCCTAGTGATAATGCCTTGGAAACCCAAGGAAGGGTCGTTATGAGTAGGAGCCAACTCGACGGCACATAACAACAACAACAACAACCTGTAGCAAAGAAGGCAAAAAGTGTCAAATGTGACAATTTTACTAACATTATCCTATACTCACATGCACACAATTATGACCCAAAATAATAATAAAAAAGAAAGAAAAAAAAGCCCATTTTCTTTAGTATAGGGAGAGTCACATGAGAGATGGGGTGAACACCAATGAAATAAATAGACAAAATTCCACTAAACTTGACAATTACAGAAAGTAGTGTGGTTTCCTTTAAACAAAAAGGGAGTGGCTAGAAATTAATACTAGGTTTAGCTCATTGCCTCTCTCTTGTGTGAATTATCTAGTGCAAATACAATGCATGTGAAGAGCCTTTCAGTGTCTATTATCATTTGCAATTGGAATCTCACAAGTGCACTTGATGGAAACTTTCCAAACCTTCTCATGCAACCCAGTCTTCTCAAACTTCATATTTTGGGGAAGTCTCTCTTCCTTTATTGCATTACCTGGTCAAGACTGTGGAAATAAAAAACCCACTGCTATCGAGTTGATTCCAACTCATGGTGACCTCCATTGGTTTTCCAAGGCTGTGAATCTTTACAGAAGTAGATTACTTCATCTTCCTCCTGTGGAACAACTGGTGGGCTTGAACCACCAATGTTCTGATTAGTAGCCACATGCCTTACCCACTACACCACCAAAGCTCCTTAAGACTGTGAAGTAGCTCAAAATTTTTATTCTCCCTGAGTGCAGAACTGGCCACTCTGTGAGGGTTTTTGTTAGCTGATTTTTAGAAATATATCACCAGGCCTTTCTTCCTACTCTCTCTTAGTCTGCAAGCTTCACTAAAACCTGTTCAGCATCAAAGCAACATGCAAGCCTCCACTGACAGGTGCTGGCTGTGCATGAGGTGTATTGGCTGGTTATCAAATATCTTCTGCACAGAAAGTGAGAATTCTATCTGAACTACCATTGCTTCATGTACATAGAAGATTCTTTTATTAATATAACCACAGGCTACCTTCCAAGTTTCCTCTTTCACTATTCATCCTCCCATCCTCCACTCACCTCTAGATCAAGCCTTTTAGATAGTCTTGTACATTACCAATTCCTAATCAACCAAGAGAACTAAAGATTTTTACTCTGAAGAGTCAACATTACCCAGTTTCAGAATCAGTCTTGCCTGAACAAGATATGCCTTTCAGGAGGATCAGACCCTTAGGGTCTGGAACAATTCCTACTTCCCTAAAACTGGCAACTAGTAAACCTTGAGTTAAGCCTGAGCATATACAAGCTCACTGAGATTCACCCTTTTCACTGACATTACCCCCTTCAATTATTTGTCCACTTTTATTGTATTTAGGCTTTAATTTCTTGGTCCACCCTCCACTTCTACCGCTGAAACTTTAGCCTTTTCCTGAAGATTAGATTGTTTGGATAGGGCTGTAGCACCCTATAACCTATGGCTCTTGCCATAGGGTTTTGCTGCTGAATGGAGCTCTAACCCTATGTGAGAATTTGTTGTCACCAATATCGACACTCCTAAAGGTAAGATCCTTAACATATAGGCTTTTACTTAGATGAAACAAATGGTTAAGCACTTGGCTACTGTCCAAAAAGTTGGCAGTCAGAACCCACCCAGAAGTGCCTTAAGAGACTAGCCTGGTGATTTGTTTCCAAAAGGTTACAGCTTTGAAAACCCTAAGAAGTAGTTTTACTCTGCAAACACGGGATCACCATGAGTCAGAATTGACTTGATGGCAACTCATAACAACTTAAAAATTCCTGCCCAAGTAGTGCCAAATAAGCTTTCTAAACCTAGCAATGTAGTTGAGTTTACTTCCTTAATCTTAGTCCTACTTGTTTCAGGATTCTCATGTTTCCCAGTTCATGGCCATGAGGTCCCAACATGCTTTTGGTATACCAACATAGATTATGACTCTACAATATAGGCACTGTTTCTTGAAGGCAACATGATGTTCTTTTTTACATGGACCATGATATTTGCTCTTCTTAGACTTTCCTTACCTTTATCTAACCATCCAAGCCCTATCAGTTTTTCAAATGTCATTCCTATGAAGTCATCATCAAAACCCTAAAGCTTTCTCTTACTTGACATATGCCTTGATTATAGAACTTTTCATGTAGTATTGTAGTATTTTTTCTTTTTTGTTCTTGCATATGTTTACCCCAAACAGACTGAGACCTCTGTAAGGACTAGCTTAGTCCACAATAGCTTCTTCCTCACTCACTGCTGAGACCATATGTGCTCTATAAAAATGTCCCTGGGGCTACTCCAACATTGCATGGAGTATAGCCAGAATCCACTCCCAATCTTTTTCCCAAATCTCTTGTTCTTGTCTAATATTTACTTGCCTCACATTCAAACTCCTCATTATTATATGAACTAGGTGTGTTTTGCCCTTCTGCTTAGCCTCTTAAGGTAGAAACCCTAATTGAACTGTCATCCTGGATTTTATTTTTTATTTTGTCCTGAGAACTTGAGCTCCTTATTCTTGCACCCAACAGCCAGAATTACCCTAGCCTGTTCCAGCCCAGACTCTAGGGATTCTAAGTTAGGTCCTGTTTGTCTAGTCAGAGAGTTTTAATGAAATAAATAAATATATTTGAGGCTTTAGGAGTTTTTTCTAATGAAATAAAAAGAAGCCTTCCTCTTCTGAAGGGGAATTTACTGATAAGTCTTAAAAAGTAATGTGACAAGATATTTCCTCTGCAATCTCTCGTGTCCCACTATTTCTAGCCAGTCTAAGGGCTCTAGAAGTTCCACAGATGAAATCCAAAGCAAAATGATGTCAAAATGAAGATCATTTCAGATATTAATTTATTAAATGAAAAAAGATGACCACAATAGGAACAGTCATAGAAATATTTTAATCATCACTTCACCCCTCATGCTTCCCCACCCTTTCACATTGCCATAAGTTCCTCAAATAATGTCATAGTTTTCTCATGCTGTTGAACCTACTATAAATTCTGCCTAGAATACGGTTCACTCTTTTCATGATGAGATTATTTTCATCTTTCATATGTTAAGTTAATATCACCTTCCTTAGGAATCTTTTATTGACTTCCCAGTTGTACACAATATCCTCTTACTGAAGAAATTTCTTGATAATTTTCAATGTGAAGCATCCTGAATTTTATCATTTTCTGTGATTATATAAGAAATATCTTTGTTCTTAGGAAATACACAAAGTATTGAAGCATAAAGGAGCATGATGTATGCAATATATGCACAAGTGTTTCCAAAAAATAGGAGAGAGAAAGAGAAGATGTACACACAAATGTGTCAAAATGTTCAAATTGCTAAATTTGGCTAGAGCTGTAGGGTGGAATTGTGACTTCCTTTGGACACTTTCCTAGTACCCTTGTTAGTTTCCATTATTGTACTTGCACATTATATAATGGTTTTGAGCATCACAGATTGCAGGTTTAATTCTTATTCACCTTTATATCCATGTTACTTCCAGTAACATCTGGCACATGACAGGCTCTCAATTATAATGTGAATGAATAAAAAGGAATCAGAAACAAGAGATCATATGCATTGGTTTCTCCAGACAAGGCATGTCAGAGGAGAAGAACTTGAAATGTGTCTTTAAAATTGATATAATTAAAGGGAGGGAGGACGGAGAGAAAATATGAGCAAGGGGAACAACTTAAGTAAAAAAAAAGCAAAGAAGGCAGTGTGAGTATGCTAAGTCTGGAGACAATGGGCCATAGTGACAAGACCATAGGCTTCAGAAGGCAATGAGTGGGTAGTAAGTTTGGAAATCTGGGGAAGATAATCAGATTATAGAAATGCTTCCAAAGGAGACAGGGGGTTTGGAGAGGCACTAAAAACTCCCATTGGGCACTTGGATCAGAAACATTGCCATATCCACATGTGGCTTCTCTCAGTGGCCTATTCATATTGGGAAAATTTAAGTCAATAGTGAGGACTCATTGTTTTTCCCTCTTATGTTGGTCATTGATCTTTAATTTCAAGCAGGCTTCACAATTGTTCAGATCTTCCTTTTGAATGTTTAGGCAGGAATCGAGACAGATGGCAGCTTAGTTTGACTTTGCCATTATATAGCCACAGGAAAATGCTGTAGTGTTTTCTTTCTCTGCCACTCTAACCTCACATTGTCTCTGGCTCTGAGAGATCTGGTTGGATGAAACAATATGAAAAAGAGATAATCTGAAATAGGTTTCAACTTTAAAGTGCAGAAAATAAGAATTTCAGCTCCTATGATTAGCCATCTTAGGCATATTTTGTACTCTATGAGGTGCCAAAGCTTAGCTTGAAAGATTTTAAATGCTTCAAGCTGTGCAAGCATGTGTTTCTTCAAATGGACATAAGTGATTATCATGAACACAGACAAAACTTTAGCTGAGGAATGTGTGCAGTTGTCTCTGCTATATAGGGATTAAAGATCTAAATATTTATTCATTTATTTTATTTTTTTCCTAAAAAAATCAATATTAATTCATGATAAGTATATCTCTAAGAAATTCATGATGTAAGAATATCACTATAAAATACAGACAGTATTGATTTCAGTACTACATGCCTAGAGCAGAATGGGGAATCATTTAGAACTAGCAAACTGCTACCTTTTCTTTTGGCAGGTCCAGGCAAGGGGAAAAGATTAAAATTCAGAAAATGAAATGACCATTCTTTCATTCAAAGTATGTTCATTAGAATAATAAAGTACTTATTTGTAAGCATAGCTAGAAAAATAATGTCCTCAAAAATTCATGAACCCCTCTTAAAACATTCTGAAGAGGGCAGTAGTGGTTCAGTGGCAGAATTCTCACATTTCATGCAGGAGATCTGGGTTCAATTCTAGTCAATGCACCTCATGTATAGCCACCATTCACCTGTTAGTGGAGGCTTGAGTGTTGCTACAATGCTCTGCTTATCTACTTCAAAAAATCAGCTAAAGAAAACCCTATGGATCACAAGGGTCTAATCCCCAACTGATCATGGGGATTGTGTGAAACCAGGCAGCATTTCATTCCCTTGTGCAGGGGCCACTAACGGCAACAATGTATCCTACTTCCTCAGTTATCTTTATGTCTATGCATTTTCCTGCAAATAAATTACTCTAATTATAAAATCTGTCATTTGATTAATACTTATTAAATACCTTAGAGCTGTCAAACATTACAAAAGAAAAAAAAAAAAAAACTCACTGCCATCGAGTCAATTTGACTCATAGCAACCCCTCTTTGGGTTTCCAAGGTGGTATCTCTATGAAAGTAGATTGCACAATATTCCTTCTGATGAGTGGCTGGTGGGTTTGAACTGCCAGCCTTCTGATTAGCAGCCAAATGCCTTAGGCACTATGCCACCAGAGCTCCTACATTTGAGATATAAGCAAGAAAAAAAAGCCAAGACAAAATCCTTGCCCTCAAGTTGCTTATATTCTAGTAGGGAGAGATAGACATTAAACAAAATGACTAGGTTTAATAAAGCTGAATAACAAAACTGAAGCAAGGAAAAGGAAAAAAAGAAGTGTTGAGGGGGTTGAAATCTTAAATAAAATGTTCAGGAAAATCTCACTGGGGAGATATTTGAAAACAGAAGCCCTGGAGAATGTAAAGGAGTCAATCACATGAGCAGTTGAAGAAGAATATTCAGTATACAACACATGTGAAGGACCCATCAGTGTGTCCAAAAAAGCAGTAAATCTGGTAATTTGACTGCAGTAGAGAAAACGGGGGAGAGCGGGAGAAGAGGAGGTCAGAAAGGGAGCATGGGCCTGAACCAGGGCCATTTTAACTTTTGATAAGGATTTTGGCTTTTGTTCTGAATGAACTGGGGAGCCACTAAGGATCTGGAATAGAAGAATGACAATCTGACATATGGTTTAGAAAATCTCACTAAGGCTATAGAGAGCAGATCATAGAGAAAACAAAATTAGGAAAAAAGAGACCAGTGAGGAACCTATTGAAATCACTTATGAAGAAGATGATCTGAGGAGGCGGGGCAAGATGGCGGACTAGGCAGAAGGATTGCACAGACCCTCTT
>NW_006922459.1:584997-602775 GCF_000298275.1 Orycteropus afer afer
GCATTATAAATTTTGGTCAATGACATGAGACAAAGTATATGTGAACTGCTGTATGAAAAGTGAATTTACTCTGTAAATCTTCACCCATATCCTAATAAATAAAAAAAAAAAAAGAAAAAAAGAAGATGATCTAAGAGGCACTTACAGTGAAATGGATAGATTTTGAAAGTAGACATTGTTTGTTTGTTTTTTTAATCACTTTGCTTTCCTCTTAGATAAAATATTTACACTAAGAAAATAGGTGTTTTCAGAAGCAGCTGAAAGGAAGAATATGTTCTATGTGGTATACTTCAGAATGAAGATGGGTTTGGGTGGGGTAAAGCTAGGAGTGTAAGGCAGTCCAAATAAAGTCCCAGGTGGCCTAAAAGATATAGAATGAGAGAGCCTAGAAGGAAAAAGAAGAATACAGAAAGAGAGGTAGATGTGCTTCAAAGATATATTTGAAGTTTAAGCTTTTCCTAGGGTCTGTATGAGAGCAATACCTTTCTTTAAACCAACCAGTTTCCTTTCAGTCAGCCTGACTCGTGGGGATTCCATGTGTATGTGAGTAGACCTGTGCTCCATAGGATTTTCAGTGACCAATTTGTCAGAAGTACATTGTAAAGGCTTTCTTCTAAGACACCTGTAGATGAACTAAAACCTCCAACTTTTGGTCAGCAGCCAAGCATGTTACTGTTTGCACAGTAAACACACCCAGAGACTCCAATACCACTCTTAGGTCACTGGATATTTCCACTGTCTTTGGATGCCAATGTCTCTAGGATAGCATATCAAGGTCCATGAGGGCTATTACTAAGTTAAAAGTGGGGGAAAAAGAGAGAGAATTGAAGAGAGGAACAAAAAGGATATTCAGGGAAAAGGAATAGGTGGAAGTGAGAGAAAGGAAGGAAAGGGTTCAAGGAGATAAAAAGATGAACATGGAAAATACTTTGGTTGGGTTGTCAGCAATTACCTCAATTACCCTTTTGTGATACTCATGGGACCAGCAGCACAGTTGATCAAAGGCAGGCAAGAATGTGGGTTGATCTAGGAGAAAAATCTTCTGACTACAGTGATAATTGAATAACTTTTTGGATCTAGGGATAGATTTCAGATACAATCACTGACATGTTTTTGTAATAGATTAATAAAGATAAAATGTTTCATATTATCACTGAACTATCTCAGATTGCTATAACTACCTTTGATTGTACTGCTATTTTCAGATAGAGATGTAGAAACCAATTGAATATAAAATCAGAACTGGAAGAAATTCAAACAAGAACATCATTGAAGTTTGATTAATCAGATCAATTTAGACAGCTCAACTAGATCATTCAAGACTCCAACTGGATTTTTTTTTTTTTGATTAAGGAATGATACAAAAATGAGTAATTCAATTTGGCTATCTGAACTGATCAAGTTAAGCAGGTAATTCCAAAACTTCTCCCTCACTGGTGCAGTGTAGATACGGTTCATTTGTATAAATGCAGCATTAAAAAATTTTAACAAGATTACACTGGCTGCTGAGTTTTCCGTTAAGCATCTTCTCTTAATGATTTGTTTGAACATAAATGTGGTTTAGGATCCAGGGTTGAGGACAAATGGTGCTGGAATGTTTATTATTATGTGGGCTCTTTCAGGTTTTTATGGCAGTTCATGTCCCTGTCATGATCCTAACATCAGGTTGCTGGGTCATTTCTTTTCTTCCTCCTCTTCCTGACTCACATCTGGAAATTCACCAGCTCCTTTACTATCCAACTGCTAAATAGGCCTATCTAGGAAGTCAGAGCCAAGCAGAAATTGTAACAACCCTGCTAATTCTTGCCATGTCTCCCCTGTCCCCCTCCCACAGTACAGGCTGTGCAGTCCTTCACATAGCAGCACTGCTTTGAGATTAATGCCAGTGCATGCCAGCATGCATTGCACAGCAGTGTTAAGAACAATGGTGCCTCTGCACATCTGACTACACTCTATCTCGCCTTCTACCTCTTCTTTTCTGTGTTGTATTTCCTGCACTTGTATTCCCCCATCTCACATGTCTCTTTACTTATACCCAAAATCACATTTTTCTTCTTCTTCATTAAATAAATAATTGCCTTATAATAATAATATAGCCAATACATCAGTGCTTAAAAAATGCCAGGCATTATTTTAGCCACTTTATCTATATTCAGTCACTGATCCTCTTTCAGACACTAGGCAATAGACACTACTTTTAGCCACATTTTATAGATAAGGAAGCACCACCTATCTGAATGTCAACTTGTTGTACTGTGGTGGCTTGTGTGTTACTGTGATACTGGAATGCCACTAGTATTGTTTCTTTTTTAAAAAATTGTGATTTGGGTGAAAACTTACAGAGCAAATTTTTTTTCCATTCAGTAATTCATACACATTTTGCTAGGTGACATTAACTCCAATACCCACTATGTAACAACTCTTATCCCATGTTCTCCCTGTGGTTACCTTTTCCCTTTCTCTTTCTTTCTTGTACAGTCCTGCCCTCTAAGCTATCTCCCTGAGCAAATGCTGACTTTTGATTTCCCATGGTTGATTGTTCTAAGGAGTGTATCTACCAGGTGTAATTGTTCACCTTGTGGACCTGTCTATTGTTTGACTAAAAGTTAAGCCACAGGATTGAGCCCAACTCCAGTCCTAAAAGGTGATATGTCTAGGGGGTTTCACAAGTTTCTATCAGACCAGTAAGCCTGGTCATTTTTATGATTTTGAGTGTTGTTCCACATTTTTCTCCTACTTTATCCAGAATCTCTAATTTTGATCCCTTTCTGAATGGCTGCCAGTGGTAACTGGGAACCATCTAATTCTTCTGGTCTCAGTCATGTAGGCTGAGGTTCCCATGGTCCATTAATCCCTTGGACTAATGGTTTTCATGTGTCTTTGATTTCCTTCTCTCTTCTTTGCTCTGGATAAGGAGAGACCAATTGTTGCATCTTAGGAGTCCACCGGCAAGCTTTTAAGACCCCAGTAGTTACTCCCCAAAGTGGAATGTAGAACAATGTTTTTGTGTACTTTGTTATGTCAGTTAAGCTTGATGTCCCCAGCAACCATGGTCCCAAGCCCACAGGCCCAGTGTCTCACTCCCTCAAGGTGTTTGGCTATGGTTAGGGAGTTATAACGTCATCCCCTGTTAGCTCTATTAATATATGGAGAGTCTTATAGCACATACAAACACATATGTAGAAATATCATCTGCCAAACCTATACATGGTCATGAGTATATTCCCTATTGCCTATCTATACCTGATTATTTTGCCTGTCTACCTAAGTGCATAGTGCCTAAGACACTTGACTGCTAACCAGAAGGCTGGAGGTTCAAACCCACCAGCCATTCCTCGGAAGGACAATGGGGCAATCTACTTCTGTAGTGATACTGCTTCAGAAACCCAAGGAGGGGTCGCTATGAGTCAGGTCCGACTCGTCAGCACATAACAACAACACCAACACCTAGGTAACCACCTGTAGATTAATGTTGGCTATTACTGATAATGAAGTATTGTGCATGTGAAGGTATTTGCCTTTGTTGACCATACCTCTTGCGTACTTCCCGATGTTTTCTTTTTCCTTAGTGTTACTATGCTGGTCACTGGCTTTTGGCATACTGCCTTTCCTTCCACCCCAATGAATACGTGCATCTTACCTATTATTCAAATTTATACACCAACCACTAAAACAAAGAAGAAGAAAATTAAGATTTTTACCAACTTCTGCAGTCTGAAATTGACCAAACATGCAACCAAAATGTATTGATAATTACTGGTATGGTAATGTGAAAGTTAGAAATAAGGAAGAAGCATTGGTAGTTGGAAAATATGGCCTTGGTGATAGAAATGATGCTGGAGATTGCATGATAGAATTTTGCATGAACAATGACTTAAGCCTAGCAAGGATTGTGAGGATGGCACAGGACTAGGCAGTGTGTTGTTCTGTTGAACATAAGGTAGTTATGGGTTGGAGCTGACTCGTCAGAACCTAACAACAGTAGCAAGTTTGCCTCTGTTTTTTCTTTGATGACCTTTATTGTTTAGATTTTACATTTAAACCTTTTGTGCATTTTGAGTTAGTTTTTATGTATGATGTAAGGTATGGATTGTGTTTCATTGTCTTACAAATGGATATCCAGTTTTGCCAGCACCATTGGTTAAAGAAACTGCCTCTTCCCCCATTTAATGGGTTTCAGTTCTTTGTCAAAGATCAGCTGTCTATAGGTGGACGGATCTATTTCTGGGTTCTCAACTCTGTTCCACTGATCTATGTGTCAGTCCTTGTATCAATACCAGGCTGTTTTGACTACTCTGGCTGTATAGTAGGTTTTGAACTAGAGAAGTGTGAAACCTCCTACTTTGTTTTTCTTCAGTAGTGCTTTGCTTATCCAAGATCTCGTTCCATAAAAAAATTACTGATTAGTTTGTCCATGTCCTTAAAGACATGCTGGTGGAATCTGAATAGGGATTGCATTTAATCAATAGATTGCTTTGGATGGTATTGACATTTTCATGTTTGGTCTTCCTATCCATGAGCATGGTATATTTACTATTTATGTAGATCTTGTATAATTTCTTGTGGTAGTATTTTGTAATTTTCTTTGCACAGCTTTTTCTGTTCCCGGTGAGCCTTGTAGCTAAGTAAAACTCCAAAATATTGTCCTTTTCATATCAATTTTTATATCAGTTAGTTCTGTTGTGACATCACCCACTCCATTTCTTATCCATGTTATTTGCAACTTCTCCTTCTTTTCCTTTCTTAAGTTTGTCAGTGGTTTGTTGTTTTTATTGATTTTTTTCAAAGGATCAACTTCTATTCTTGTTGATTCTTTCTATTGTTTTTCTGTTTTCTGTCATGTGTTTGTGCTAGAATCTTTAATATTGTGACTATAGCTATCTTTTTTTTTTTTTTTTGCTTCTTTTTTTCTAATTGTTGGAGACATTGGGCCAAAGTGTTAATTTTTGTTCTTTCTTCTTTTTTGATGTGTGTGTATTTATTGCTATAAATTGTCCTTTGAGTACTGTTTTTCTCTGTCCTAAAGATTTTGGTATGTTGTGTTTTCATTATAGTTTAATGTAAGGAATTTTTTAACTTCATTTTTTATTTCTTCTGTTACTGAGTAGTCTTTAAGGAGAATATTATTCAGTTATGTGTTTGCTTTTTTTCCCTTTATCTTCCTATTGTTTGTTTCTAACTTCATAGCATTACGATCTGAGAAGATGCTTTGCAGTATTTTGGTGTTTGAAAATTTATGAGGGTTTGCTTTGTGGTCTAACTGTGTTGCGTTTCTTTCTAGTTGCTCTACCTTTCATTAAAAGTGGTGTATCAAATTCTCCTTTATTACTGTGGCATCATCTATTTGTTTTTTTCCCATTCTGGTAAAGTCTGACTTATGTATTTTGGAGCTCTTTCATTGGGTGCATAGATATTTATTATGGTTATATCCTCTAGGTCAACTGAAGCTTTAATCATTATAAAAAGTCCTTCTTTGTCTCTCATGGTGGTTTTATCTTAGTCTATTTTATAGGAAATTAGTATTGCCACTCCTGCTCTTTTTTGATTGCCATTAGCTTGATTTTTTTTCCCCAACCTTTAATTTTTAGTCTATTTTTGTCTTTGTGTCTGAGGTGTGTCTATTGTATGTAGCATATTGATGGGTCATGTTTTTTTAGCAATTCTAAAAATCTCTGTCTCTTGATTGGTGCATTTAACCCATTTACATTCAGTATAATTATTGACAAGCATGCAATTACTGTTGTCATTTTGTTATGTGTTTTTGCATGTTGTTCCTGATTTCTTTGTTCCATATAATTTTCTGTGCTGAGCTCATTTTGTTTGTGCACTTTTTTATATCATTTATTTTATTGCTATTTTTTAATATTTCCTACATATTTGTGCTTTTCCTCTTTTTTATTTTGATGAGGTTTATTCATTTTCTTTGAGATTACTGTGTGATTTATTATTTTCTTCCCAAGTTTAATAAATTCTGTTCTATCTCAAAATCATCTTGATTTCCATTCCATTTAGAAATTCTGTAACTACACTATTTATTCTCTCTTTTTATTTTGGAGCTGTCCTCATTTACAAATTGATGTCTCTGGTTCCCTGTTTACAGTATTTTAAGTTTATTTTATTTTGGATACTTCTACATCTGGGTTGATTTCTGGGTTATATTGTCATGTGTGTTAATCATCGGTTGTTGTCTGCTGTTGTTGGTTCTCTGTCCAAAGGACTTTCTTTGGCATCTCTTGTGAGGTTGGTCTGGTTTCACTAAATTCCCTTAGTTTCTGTTTATCTGGAAATGTCCTAATTTTGCCATCATATTTAAGGGACAATTTTGCTGGGTATATAATTCTTAGTAGGCAGTTGTGTTTTCTTTTTATAATCTTTTTCCCAAGGCTTTATACATATCACACCATTGTCTTTTTGCCTGCATGTTTTCTGTTTTGTTTTGTTTTGCTTTGTTTTTTGCCAAGACATCAGAGCTTAGTTTTATTGGTTACCCTTTGTCAGTAACTTTTCATTTTTCCTGTGCTCCTTTCAGGATTCAATCTTTGTCTGGTTCTGGAAAGTGTGATTATGATATGTCATGGTGACTTTCTTTTGGGGTCTATCTTCTTTAGAAATCATTTCACTTATTGAATGGGTATATTCTCATCTTTCATCCTATTAGGGAAATTCTCTGCCAACAAATCTTCAACAATTTTCTCTGTGGTTTTATTTGTCACTTCTGTTTTGGAATTCCAGTCACACATAAGCTTTTCCTCTTGATGATGTCTCACATAAATCTGAGGCTTTCTTCATTTTTATTTGTTCTTTTTTTCTGATTGTACCTGTAATAGATTAGTTTTAAGATGTTTGTCTTCAATCTTGCTAATTTTGTGTTCCATGGATTAAATTCTATCCTATTGTCCTTTCAATATGTTATCTATTTCTGAAATTTTAGTATTAATCTTCTGGATTTCTATTTGCTGTGTTCGTATGCTTGCTAATTTTTCATTTAATTTGTCAGGTTTTTTTCATGTTGTTTTCCTAAATTGTTCGACACTTTTGTTTGTGTTTTCTTTACTTTTGTCAGTGCTTTTCTTGACTTGACTCTCAATATATTGAAGATACCTAAGTATAATTCTTTTGAGTTACTTATCAGGTAGCTCCATTGCCACTTCTTTGTGGAAGTTTTCTGGCTCTGTATTCTGGTCCCTTGATCTTAATACTTTATCTTGTTTCTTTGTGTGAACTGGGATTTTCAGTTATCTCTGAGACATTGTGATGTTATACTATTTATATTTAATTGATGATTATATGGTGGTGTGATGAGCCCAGGTTTTTTTTTTTTTTTTTTTTTTTTTTTTTTTTTTTTTTTTTTTTTTTTTTGCATTTTTATTTTTTTTCATTTTTGTTTGTTTGTTTGTTTGCTTTATTTTTTTTTGATATATCTGAGTGACCAGGGCTGGTGTGGTATTCTGTTAGCCATTTTGGCAGCACTTAGGCACACACCACCTATCTCCAGGTGGGTGTGATAAAGGGTAGAGGATAAGATCTCTGTTACCTATTTGTGTAGCGTAGATGAGGATGAGTTGGGCTGGTACTGACAGTCTTCTATTGTTAACCAGCTGGTGCAGAAGCAGATGGTGGCCCTTTTCTGGTGGTGAGATCTAGGAGATGCAGAGGTGGTTGGGTCATGTAGGCACAGTTGCTTTCTGATTGCCAGCCACCAGTATGTTGCCCAAACAGTCCTGGACAAGCAGATTTTATCATTTGCTTGCTATCTGGATCAAAATGCTGCTTGCAGATATTCAAAAAGGACATGCCTTCAGGCCAGCCAAGAGTTTCACAACTCCATTTGTCTCCCTATTTGCTGTTTTCATTCAGATTCTTCTGATACTCACCATTTAATTCACTTCTTTATCCTTCCTTTCAAAGATTAGGGTTCCAGGATTATCTTCTGTTTGTTTCAATTTGTTTTTTTGTTTCCTTGTTGCAGGAAAAGCAGAGGGGAAAGGAAAGGAAAGCCAGAGCATCCAAGAGAGACCAAGCAAGTGGCAGAGGGATCCCGGTAAGGGGAGGGTGGAGAAGTTTCCAACAACTAAGGGAGATAAACTTGTCTGTTGGTTTGTCGTACTGTGGTGGCATGTTGCTGTGAGGCTTGAGGCTGTGCTATTGGTGTTTCAAATGCCAGCGGGGTTGCACATGGGTCACAGGTTTTGGTGCAGCTTGCAGATGGAGACAGCCTAGGAAGAAGGAAGAGGCCATCCATTTCTCAAAGAATTGGCCAGGGAAAACCTTATAAATAGCAGAGAAACACTGTCTGTTACAATACTAAGCAACTATATGAATAGCCCAGAAACACTGTCTGATACAATGTAAGAGGTGGAGCCAGTCAGGTCGAGAGGCTCTCAAAATATGACTGGGAAAGTGCGACATCATCAGGGTAGTACCAACCTTACTGATATGGATAAAGTAAAGCTTTTGAGACCTCCATTTGCTGATGTGACATGACTCAAATTGAGGAGAAACAGCTGCAAACATTCCTTAATAATCAGAACATGGAATGTATGAAGTATGAATCTAAGAAAACTGGAAGTTGTCAAAAATGAAATGAAACACATAAAGATTGTTATCCCAGGCATTACTGAGTTGAAGTGGACTGGTTTTGGACATTTTGAATCAGACAACCATATGATCTACTATGCCAAAAATGACAATTTGAAGAGGAATGGTGTGGGATTCATCATCACAAAGGATATTTCAAGATCTGTCCTGAAGTACAATGCTGTCAGTGATAGGATAATATCCATACGTCTACAAGGAAGACCATTTAAAACGACTATTATTCAAATTTGTGCACCAACCACCAAAGCCAAAGATGAGGAAATTGAAGATTTTTATCAACTTCTGCAGTCTGAAATTGACCGAACATGGAATCAAGATGTGTTAATTATCACCAGTGATTGGAACGTAAAAGTTGTAAACAAAGAAGAATCACCAGTAGTTGGAAAATTTGGCCTTGGTGACAGAAATTATGCTGGATAACACATGATAGAATTTTGCAACACCAATGAATTGTTCATTACAAATACCTTTTTTCAACAACACAAATGGCAGCTAGACAGATAGACTTTGCCAGATGAAATACACAAGAATCAGATTGACTACATCTGTGGCAAGAGGTGATGGAAAAGGTCAGTATCATCAGCCAAAACCAGGCCAGGAGCTAATTGTGGAACAGACCATCAACTGCTCATATGCAAGTTCAACTTGAAGTTGAAGACAATTAAAACAAGTCCATGAGAGCCAAAATATGATCTTGAATATATCCCTCTGAATTTAGAGACCATCTAAAGAATAGATTCAATGCATTGAACACCAGTGACCGAAAACCAGAAGAATTATGGGATGACATCAAGAACATCATCTATGAAGAAAGCAAGAGGTTGTTAAAAAGATGAGAAAAGCAGAAAGCACCAAAATGCATGACTATGAAGCTCGCCCTTGAGTGGGGAGAATAGCCAAAGCTAATGTAAGAAATGAAAAAATAAAAGAGCTGAACAGAAGACTTCAAAGAGCAGCTCGAGCTAACAAAGCCAATTATTATAATGAAATGTGCAAAGACCTGGAGTTAGAAAACCAAAAAGGAAGAAGATGGTTGACCTTTCTCAAGCTGAAAGAACTGATGAAAAAATTTAAGCCTTGAGTTGCAGTATTGAAAGATTCTATGGGCAAAATGTTGAATGATGCAGAAGCATCAAAAGAAGATGGAAGGAATACACAGAGTCACCATACCAAAAAGAACAGGTAGATCTTCATCCATTTCAGGAAGTGGCATATGATCAAGAGTCAGTGATATTGAAGGAAGAAGTTGAAGCTGCACTGAAGGTATTGCTGAAGAACAAGGCCCCAGGAATTGGTGGAATACCCATTGAGTTGTTTCAACAAACGGATGCCCAACTGGAGGGACTCAGTCAGTTATGCCAAGAGATTTGGAAAACAGCTACCTGGCCAACTGACTGGAAGAGATTCATATTTATACCCATGTTCTGGTTACCTAGTGCCATTCTGACAGGAATATACCACAAATGGGATGGCCTTAACAAACAGGAGTTTGTTCTTACAATTTGGAGGCTGTAAGTACAAGTTCAAAATGCCAGGCTCTAGGGGCTGGGTGAAAGCCACTCAGCCTTGGGGTCCAGCTCTGCCTCCCACTCTTGGCCCACTGGAGCTAGAGGTATTTCTTCACTCAGACAGCTGCTGGCTGCTGAGGCTGAAAAACCCAAGGTTGACAAGTAAAAAGGCACAGTCCCGATGTTACCAAACCACATGGCAGGCCTTTAATTCAAGTCCATTGTAAGTCCCAAGGTTGGCAGAGAATGGCAGGCTGTTCAACAAAGACATGGCTACATGCAGGGTCCAAGCATACCATAAGCTAGAGACCATTCCCAAGGCTACTCCTTATATACAGGAAGCAGACCATATCCCAAAGGCATCTACTCAGCTGCTTATGGTAGATCCCACCATGGAGTTGATTGCCATGCTCATCATGGGGAATAACTACCACCAGCTGCCTAGTCACTAAACCAGGCCCAAACAAGTTGACACACAAACATAACTAGCACAACCCATTTCAAAGAAAGGTGATCTCACAGAATGTGGAAATTATCTAACAATAGCATTAATATGGCATGCAAGTAAAATCTTACTGAAGATAATTCAAAAATGGTTGTAGCAGTGAATTGACAGAGAACTTCCAGAGGTGCAAACAAGATTCAGAAGAGGTTGTGGAACAAGAGATATCATTGCAGATGACAGATGGATCTTGGCTCAAAGCGGAGAATACCAGAAAGATGTTTATTTGTGTTTTATTGACTATGCAAAAGCATTCGATTGTGTGGATCATAACAAATAGTGGATAACATTGAGAAGATTGGGAATTCTGGAACACTTAATTGTACTTATGTACATAGACCAGGAGGCTGTCATTCAATCAGAAGGAGGGGACACTGCATGGTTTAATATCAAGAAGGAAGTGTGTCAGGGTTGTATCCTTTCACCATACTTATTCAATCTATATGCTGAACAAATAATCTGAGAAGCTGGACTATAAGAAGAAGAACATGGCATCAAGTTTGGAGGGAGAATCATTAAAACTTAGAGGATGACTTGGAGCACTTACTGATGAAGATTGAGGAATACAGTCTGCAGTATGGATTATACCTCAATATAAAGAAAACAAAAATCCTCACAACTGGACCTATAAGCAGCATTGTGATAAATGGAGAAAAGATTGAAGTTGTCAAAGACTTCACATTGCTTGGTTCTACAATAGACACCAATGGAAGCAGCAGTCAAGACATTAGACAACGTATAGCTCTGGTAAAGGCAGCTGCAAAAGACCTCTTTCAAGTGCTGAAGAGCAAAGATGTCTCCTTGAGCACTAATGTGTGCCTGACACAAGCCATGATATTTTCATTTGCCTCAGATGCATGTGAGAGCTGGACAATGAATAAGGAAGACCGAAGAAGAGTTGATGCTTTTGAGTTGTGGTTCCAGTGAAGAATGCTGAAAGAACCATGGAATGCTAAAAGAACTAACAGATCTGTCCTGGAGGAAGTGCAGTTGGAATATTCCTTGGAAGCTGGAATGGCCAGACTTCTTCTCACCTACTTTGGTCATGTTATCATAGGGACTATTCCCTGGAAAAGGATGTCATGCTTGGCAAGTTGGAGGGTCAATGAAAGAGGGGAAGGCCCTCAATGTAATGGATTGACACAGTGGCTGTGGTGATGGGCTCAGGTATAGCAGGGATCACGGAGTGGGCACGGGGTGCATAGGGTCTCTATGAGTCAAAGATCACTAGACAGCACCTAACAACAACAACAAAGCTTAATATTAAGCTGCAGCCACTATTCACTTATAAAATGTGTGGATGATCAGTTCGGGTTTTCCATCTTTCTGAATTTTTGAAGAATTCCTGAATAAAAAAAAAATATGTGATAAAAATAATTGTTAAGGTAAGAGAGTGGATAGATGGTATGTGTGGACATATATATCTTTGTTTTTGTCCCAAACATGTAGCTGAATCAAGTTGAGAAATTAACCTTTGGATCCTCAATTTCTTTATCTGAAAAATGGAATTGTTGTTGTTGTTAGATACTGTCTAATCAGCTTCAACTCACAGAAATCCTATGTGCAAATAAAATGGAATAATAATGTTGAACTGTAAGATAGATAATAAAATTAAATGCAATAAAGTATATAAGATTCTTGGGTTTTAATATATGCTAAAAAATGGCAGTTGCACAAGAGAAGAAGTAGGAGAAGGGAAGGAGAACCCACCTTAATACTTTTTCCAGAGTAAAAATACTTTGGGGACACTATTGACATAGTGCCTAAGGCATTTGACTGCTAACCCGAAGGCTGGCGGTTCAAACCCACCAGCCACTCCTTGGAAGGAAGACTGGGCAATCTATTTCCATAGAGATACCACCTTGGAAACCCAAGAAGGGATCACTATGAATCGAATTAATTCAACAGTAGTGAGTTGGTTAGTAGAGTAACTTCCATGACCTAAGGAGTAGAAGATGATGACTTTCTTAAAGGAAGAACGTCTTTTGATTGTTGCTTTCTTTGTGTTTCTTAACTTGGAGACATTTTTAATGAAGGATAAGAAGCTTACTTTTTAAACTAAGATTCTTTTTGACTTTTTGTTTTCTCTTAAATAAATATGATTCCACATATTACTTGGAAAATTTTCAGTTGTTATTGTCCCTCTCAACACATTTATGTAATGTTGTTTTCTCTTACATGTAATTGATTGCTTTTCTTTCTTTTTTTTAATGTCCCTGGGGTAAGTGATGAACACACATAACACATCTTGTTTAAAGAAAAAAAACTTTCAGAAAAGTTAGACTAAGAAATTAGACTAAGAAAATTAGTCTAAGTCAATTAGACTAAGAAAATTCAAGAATCTTGGTTTCAGAGGCTCAATCTTACACTACACAAAAAAGTATTTGAAGCCAAGAAACCACAATGAGAAGAAACATGAATATATTTATCCAACTTGAAGGAAAATATACATGCCTAAATATGAATTCAACAGCTCGTTCAGAGTATGACTGGAATAGTCGAAGAACTGACTCTGAAAGACAGACAGAGGCACTTGGATGTAGTTTTCTGAGGACTTGCGGCAAGTACTATAAAAAACCCATTGCCATCAAGTTTATTCTGACTCTAAACAATCCTATAGGACAGAGTAGAACTGTCACATAGGGTTTCCAAGGCTATAAATCTTTACAGAATCAAACTACTTCATCTTTCTTCTATGGAGCTGCTGGTGGGTTCAAACTGCCAACCAATTGTTTTAGCAGCCAAATGCCTTAATCACTGCTCCACCAGAGCTTCTTGTGAAGTACTATGTTGTTGTTCTTGTTAGGTTCCATCGAGTCAGCTCCAACTTATAGCGACCCCATGAACAACAAAACAAAACACTGCCAAGTCATGCACCAGCCTCACAATCCTTGCTATATCTGAGCCTATCATTGCAGCCACTGTGTCAATCCATCTCATTGAGGGCTTTCCCCTTTTTCACTGACCCTCCACTTTACAAGCATGATATCCTTCTCCAGGGAATGGTCCCTTCTGACAACATGACCAAAGTAGGTGAAACAAAGTCTGGCCATTCAGCCTTCCAAGGAACATTCCAGCTACACTTCTTCCAGGACAGATTTGGTAGTTCTTCTGGTGGTCCATGGTACTTTCAGTATCCTTTCCCAACATCACAACTCAAAAGCTTCTACTCTTCTTTAATCTTCCTTATTCATTGTCCAGCTTTTACAGACAGATGATTGAAAACACCATGACTTGGATTAGACATGCCTTAGTCTTCAAAGAGATATCTTTGCTCTTCAGCACTTGAAAGAGGTCTTTTGGAGCAGATTTGCCCAGTGCAATACATTGTCTGATTTCTTGACTGCTGCTTCCATTGGTGTTGATTGTGGAACCAAGTAATATGCAATCTTTGATAACTTCAATCTTTTCTCTGTTTATAATGATGCTGCTTATTGGTCTAGTCATGAGGATTTTCATTTTCTTTATGTTGAGATGTAATGTTAGGCTGGAGGCTATGCCATTGGTATTTCAAATACCAGCAGGGTCACCCATGGTGGATAGGTTCAGCAGAGTTTCTAGACTAAGACAGACTTAGAAGAAGGAAGGGGCCATCCACTTCTCAAGAATTGGCCAGTGAAAACTCTGTGAATAGGGGTGAAGCATTGTCTGATATATTACTGCAAAACTTTATGAATAGCCTTGAAACATTGTCTGATATAGTGCCAAAAGATGAGCATCTCAGGTTGGAAGGCACTCAGAATATGACGGGAAGAACTGCATCCTCAAAACAAAGTTAGCCTTAATGACATGGATGGAATAAAGCTTTTGGGACCTCCATTTGCTGATGTGGCATGACCCAAAATGGGAAGGAACAGTTGCAAACATCCATTAATAATTGGAACATGGAATGAACAAAGTATGAATCTAGAAAATTGGAAATTGTCAAAAGGAAATGGAACATATAAAGACCAATATCCTAGGCATAAATGAGCTGAAATGGGCTGGTTTTGGCCATTTTGAATCAGACAACCATATGATCTACTATGCTGGCAATAACAAATTGGAGAGGATAGTGTGACATTCATCATCACAAAGAATGTTTCAAGATCTATCCTGAAGTACAGTGTTGTCAGTGATAGGATAAAATCCTTATGCCTACAACGAAGACCAGTTAATATTACTATTACTCAAATTTACACACCAACTACCAAAGCCAAAGATGAGGAAATTGAATATTTTTACCAACTTCTGCAGTCTTAAATTAACCAAAAATGCAATCAAGATGTGTTCCCTATCACTGGTGATTGGAATGCAAATGTTGGAAACAAAAAAAGAATCACCAGTAGTTGGAAAATTTGGCCTTGGTGATAGAAATGATCCTGGAGATCGCATGGCAGAATTTTGCAAGATAATGACTTATTCATTGCAAATAATGACTTATTCATTGCAAATGTCAACAGCGTAAGCAGCAGCTGTACACATGGACTTTGCCAGATGGAGTACACAGGAATCAGATCAACTACATCTGTGGCAAGAGGTGATGGAGAAGCTCAATATTTTCAGTTCCAGGAGGTGGCTGTGGAACAGATCATCAACTGCTCATATGCAAGTTCAAGTTGAAGCTGACACCAATTCAAACAAGTCCACAAGAGACAAAATATGACCTCGACTATGTCTCTCCTGAATTTAGAGACCATGTGAAGAATAGAGTTGACTCATTGAACACCAGTGACCAAAAACCAGAGGAATTGTGAGATGTCATCAAGAATAGCATCCATGAAGAAAGTAAAAGGGAATTAAAAAGACAGGAAAGGAAGAAAAGATCAAAATGAATGTCATAAAAGACTCTGAAATTTTTTCCTTTAAAGGAGAGTAGCTAAAGCAAATCAAAGAACCAACAAGATAAAAGAGCTGAACAGAAGATTTCAAAGAGCAGCTCAAGAAGACAAAGTCAACTATTATAATGAAATGTCCAAGGACCTGGAGTTAGAAAACCAAAAGGGAAGAACATACTCAGAATTTCTCAAGCTAAAAGAACTGAAGAAAAAATTCAAGCCTTGAGTTGCAATATTGAAAGATTCTATGGGCAATATATTGAATGATGCAGGAAGCATCAAAAGAAGATGGAAGGTATACACAACATCACTGCACCAAAAAGAACTGGTTGATTCTCATCCATTTTGGGAGGTGGCACATGATCAAAAATCAATGTTATTGAAGGAGGAAGTCAAAGCTGTGCTGAAAGAATTGGTGGAATACCGTGAGATGTTTCAACAAACAGATGCTGTGCTGGAGGCACTCACCCATCTATGCCAAGAAATTTGGAAGACAGCCACCTGGCCAACTGACTGGAAGAGATCTGTATTTGTAACCATTCCAAAGAAAGATGATCCAAAAGAATGTGAAAACTATCGAACAATATCATTAATATCACATGCAAGTAAAATTTTGCTGAAGATAATTCAAAAATGTTTGCAGCAGCATATTGACAGAGAACTTCCAGAAATGCAAGCAGTATTCAGAAGAGGATGTGGAATGAGGGATATCATTGCTGATGTCATATGGATCTTGGCTCAAAGCAAAGAATAGCAGAAAGATGTTTACTTGTGTTTTATTTACTATGCAAAAACATTCGATTGCGTGGCTCATAACAAATTATGGAAAACATTGAGAAGAATGGGAATTCCAGAACACTTAATTGTGTTTATGAGGAACCTGTACATAGGCTAAGAGACAGTCTTTCAAATAGAAGTGGTCAAAACCTTTTCAAAAAGAACAAGGGAATACTGCATGGCTTAAAATCACGAAAGAAGTGTGTCAGAGTTGTATCCTTTCTCCATATTTATTCAATCTGCATGCTGAGCAAATAATCTGAGAAGCTGGACTACATGAAGAAGAGTATGGCATCAGGATAGGAAGAAGATTCATTAACAACCTGCAATAAGCAAATGACACAACTTTGGTTGCTGAAAGTGAAGACGATTTGAAGCACTTATTGATGAAGATGAAAGACACCGCTTTGCAGTATGGATTACATTTCAACATAAAGAAAATTCTCACCACTGGACCAATAAGCAGCATCACAATAAATGGGAAACACCATAGGAAGATGAAAAATATTTAAGAAATTGCTAAAGATACAGAAATTGAAAATGTCTTGAGTTAAAACTAACCAAATAATGGTGACAAAGACCACTACAGTGAGGTGGAATGGGATATAAAATTTTATATGCAGAAATCCTTCAAAAAATACAAAGAAATCTAGCACAAGGGGTTTGGAAGTGCCATATATAAATATAAGCAGAAGCAAGATAAGAGATTTCAACTTTAGCAATGAGTGCAAGGATTAAGTGTCAAACCATAGGAAAATATTTTATCTAAAAATAACAGGCTCTTGAAATATATCCTCAGAATAAAAGAGCAAGGGTAAAATCTGTTCTCATGAAAAAATACTAATGAGAAATTAAAGACAGAGGAGAACCAACTGATGTGAATACTAACCCCACCAATTGTTATTTCCTTGAGGTACCATTTTCTTGGAATAACTGGGAAGGTATTATAAAGGGAGATGTTAGAAATTAAAACAGCAGTGAAAAGGCTGGCATCTGATAAGGCAAAATATACACTAGGACCTAATAATATCATTATATATTATTAGATTTATAGCATACTGCTCCAATATATCAAAACTTTTGTTGTAAAGGGATCATATAAAAGGATCAATAAAAACAACCCTTTAAAACAGTAAAGAAAACATATTCCACATGTTTCAGTGGAAATAAAAAAGTTAGTTCAGTTTAACCTTTTTTAGGTCCCTTATGCCAGGTTAGTAAAAATTTAGTAAAAATTCGAAACAGAAGTAAGCATTATTTTTCTAAAGTTGAGAATTTAATATTCAAAGAGTAGCCCAAGCAATATGTAATGAAGATCTGATAATTTTCTGATTAGTTTGTTTAATATGGATAGCCTCAAAGTACTTTTTAAACATTTTCCTATTAGAATCATCTTTCTGTGCTATTAACTATGTATTACCAAGTTTCCTCTTTGTGCTTTATACACAAATATATAATATAGCATAAGAAATATGGGTATACAGAGGGACCATAGTCACAGGGGACATTAAGCTCAATTGGCATAACATACTATACAAAACATTGTTCCACCTCCTACTTTGGCGAGTAGCGACTG
>NW_006922459.1:603315-606397 GCF_000298275.1 Orycteropus afer afer
AAACTGTGGTCAATGACATGAGACAAAGTATATGTGAACTGCTGTATGGAAAGTGAATTTGCTCTGTAAATCTTCACCCAAATTACAATTAAAAAAAAAAAAGAAAGAAAGAAAGAAATATGGGTATATAATGTAAGATTCTTCAGCAATATTTACAACAATAAACTACGCAATTTGTTATTGGTAACTGCCATTGATCCAGGCCTGATACATAGAGGCTCCATGCACAACAAAACAAAATGCTATCTGACAGGTGCTGGCTATCCTAAAGATCAGGTGCAGACTGGACATTTTGGGTCACAGGATTTTTCCCATAGGCTAATTTTTGGATGTAAATCTCTGCATCTTTCTTCCCACCCATCTTTAGCCTGACAGCTCCACTAAAACCTGTTCCACATCATAACAACATGCAAGTCTCCACTGACAGATGAGTGGTAGATACACATGAGATGCCTTGACCAGGAATCAAACTTGGAATGTGAGAATTCTACCATTGAACAACCACTGCCTCCCAAATATGCAATAAACAGATAGTACACATATATCTGTGGGTGGGTTTGAACCTCCAGCCTTCTGGTTAGCCTTAGGCCCTATGCCATCAGATATCCTGATACTAAAATAAATAAGATAAAATACTTATAATGTAAATCCTTAATATATAAAAAACCAAAAACTAAACTCACTGCCATTGAGTCGGATCTGACTCATAGCAACCCCTCCTTGGGTTTCTGAGGCAGTATCACTACAGAAGTAGACTGTCCCATCTTCCTTCTGAGGTATGGCTGATGGGTTTGAACCGCCAGTTTTCTGGTTAGCAGTCAAATGCGTTAGGCACCACACCACCAGAGACCCATTTAATATATATTAACTCATTATTCCTCACAAAAGCCATATGAGATATATTTGATATATCATTCCTATTTTATAAGTAAGAACATGGAAGACCTAAGATTTGACTCAACATGGAGGACTCAAGATCACAGAGCCAGTAGGTTTAACTTGAATTTTGGCATTCTGGTGCCCGTGTTTTTTAACCACTATCTTAAAAGTTCGAATAAATAGGAATATATGTATATATATTGTTGTTGCTACATGCCGTCAAGTGGACCCAATTCATAGCAACCCCTCCTTGGGTTTCCAAGGCAGTATCACTATGGAAGTAGATTGCCCAACCTTCCTTCCAAGGAGTGGCTGATGGGTTTGAACCACCAGCCTTCTGGTTAGCAGTCAAGTGCCTTAGTCACTATGCTACCAGAACTCCTCTCTCAATCTATATATACACACACACACACACACACACACACACACATATGTATATATTCACTAAAAACCAAACTCACTGCTGTCGAGTCAGATCCAACTCACAGTGATGCCTCTCTCTGTTAAAAGTATGAAAACTGTGTTATGAGAGCAGAGGAGGGCATGCTTAGTTCTGCCTGGTGAGAGGGAAGGTTAAAACAGTTCTCCCTGAATGATGAGTAGGAATTCTCTTAGGCAGAAAGGTGGAGAAGGGCTTTCCTTGAAGAAATTAACATAAATGGTGATGTGAGAGAGCATGGCATTTGTAGGAGGGGGGGATAAAATGTAGTTAGATGTAGCAGCTACACAAAATAGAAGCATGGACATTCATTAACTCTTGTTAGTTTACTTCCACAACATCACTGTAGAAGAAATGAGCGTTCATTCTAAGTTTATTCTCCTGAATCTGAAAAAAAAAACAAATTAAAAACTTAGTTCTCTCACATGAAATAGACTCCCATTCAAAGCTTAAAAGATAATAACTAAACAATTGATTGGTGTGTTGAGGTAGATAAATTTCAGTCACAAGGATGGCTAAAATAAGTGATGATTTTAAACTCCAGTTTTTGTGATTCTGTCAAAAAGTGAAATAGGTGAGATATTTGGTGATCCAGTTGATCAGTCAGTCAAAATTCTATAAAGACAGATAGTTGTTTTAAAAAATGTTGTTTTACTACTTCTCTATGACATCCACCTTAGAATTATTCTATCACCCTAAAATAACTCAGCTCTTTTTGCTGACATGTGTGTTTTCTCCATTTTAAAATCCCTGTCTTTAAATTTATTTGAGTAGGTTTTAAAATACCACAATATATTTTTACCAGACTCTTTAGTTAAATTAGTAACAAAAAAAAAAAGAAGAACACAGCTATAAACATTATAATGAATGACTCCATGTTATTAAGACAGACAAGACTGTTCGCAATTTTAAATCTATCTGTGCCTCTCATGCTTAAAAGAATGAAATGTTTTCTCTCTTTAATTTGTAGATATTGAATCATTTTCTTAATAAAATAAAGCTTCTTCAACCACTTTAGTACCTCTTTTAAGGAGACACTGTTCTAATGCATAATGGATGTCTTATATTAACTAAAGTGAACTCTAGTGGTATAGTGGTTAAAGCATTTGACTGCTAACCAAAAGGTCAGTGGTTTGAACCCACCAGCCACTCCACAGAAGAAAGATGGGGCACTTTGTTTCTGTAAAGTTTTACAGCCTTGGAAACCCAGTGGGGATCGCTAAGAACTGAAATCAACTCAATGACATACATTTTTGAGTTTATATAAATTAAATTTGTCAGACAGTAATTTTGAAATCAGCCAGATTCACTCCCCACTTCTCACTATGATCTTAACATTCCTATCTTACTCCACAACTGCTAGAATTCTACGCCATTTTCCTAGAATGGGACTTGAACTTAAAACAATGATTGAGGTGCTGATGTCTTCACTGTCAGACTTTCCACGACACCCTTTCTTTCTCCTCTTCTTCCTGTCATTAACAAATAATATCTAGCACCTTCATGTCAAGAACTAAAGCTCTCATCCAGAATCAGCCATTGTGCTCTCCTCACATCACTGATGAGATCTCAGCTACTGATAACAGACAGGACACAATTTGAGTTACTCAGATTTTTTAGAGAGCCCCCAGATCCTGCTCCACAGTTTTTTCCCCAACTACCTCTAAACATAGGAGCTCTGGTAGCATAGTGGCTAAGGCACTTGACTGCTAACCAGAAGGCTGGCGGTTCAAACCCACCAGCCACTCCTCAGAAGGAAGGTTG
>NW_006922459.1:607367-613080 GCF_000298275.1 Orycteropus afer afer
CAGAGCTCACACATAAAACCCATTGCTATTGGGTTGATTTGACTCATAGTGACCCTAAAGGACAGAGTAAAGCCTCCTCTTCTAAGGCTGTAATCTTTACAAGAACAGACTGGCACATCTTTCTCCTGCAGAGTGGCTGGTGGGTTCAAATTACTGACCTTGTAATTAACAGCTGAATACTTAACCACTATACCACCAGAGTACATGTAAATACATACATATATATATATTTACATATTTCCACTCCTTTTTTTTTTTCTTTACCAGCCAGTATGAACTCATGAATGAAGCAGTTCATTTGGGGACCTTCTGGCGGAAAGGTGGTAGCAAATTGAAGTTAATGTGTACAGACTCTGACATAATTTTAATATCACTTTTTTTTTTTAGTTTTCATTTTATTGCCTTCTATTATCAGCATCTTTATAAAGCTGATCTTTGAAAATATGCAAATGAATATCTGATAATAACAACATCAGTAAATTATACACTGGAACATTGTATGTAGTGTATATTATGAACGATAAGATGTACAAAAAAAAGGTCGCAAGTATAGTTCATCAAAACTCAGAACACGTCGTAAGTCAGGGAATACCTAAATATATTCCTACCTCTCTCCACAGACTGGGCATTCTGGGGTCTAGTCCCTCCATTCGTTAAAGATATGCACAAGAGCATAGCACACCTATGCTTCAAGATGCCAGCCACAAGAATGGGGCTTCTGTGACATGGCTATCTTTCTAACAGGATTAGAGTTAATCAGAGAATACCTATCAGAGACCGTAACTGCCTGAAACCAACTATTAGCAGAATCCACAACCCCAAAAACATTCAGTCCTGGGAATTGCCCCTGTAAAATACAGAGGTTAATGGACAGTGTCAGCCTGAAGTTTTTGCCTTTTCTGAGAAAGACAAAAATGGTATCTTAGTTTCCAATGGCTACCATAGCAGAATATCACAATGTGGGTGCCTTAAAGAACAGAAATGTATTGTCTTACAGATCTGGAGGGTAGAATCCCAAGTCAAGCTATCAGCTATGTTGATTCCTTTGGGAGGCCTCGAGAAAGGGACAAATCCATGCCTCTCTTCTAGTTTCTAGTGGCTGCTGGCAATTCTTGGTGTTCCTTTGCTGCTTGTAGATGCATCTTCACATGGTGCCTTCCTCCTGTGAGTGACTCTGTTTCCCTGTGTCCTCTCCCCTTTGTTAAAATACCACCTAGAAGGAATTAAGACCCACTTAACTCTAATATGTACAGGCTCCTCATGAGCACAATTAAGTATTCTAGAATTCCCATTCTTTGCAATGTTGTCCATAATTTTTTTATGATTCACACATTGAGTTCCTTTGTATAGTCAACAAAGCACAGGTAAGTATCTTTCTGGGATTGTTTGCTTTCAGCCAAGATTCATCTGATACCAGAAATGATATCCTTCTTTCCACATTCTCTTCCAAATAAAACTTGACTTTCTGACAGTTCCCCATCAATATACTGCTGAAACCATTTTATAATTATCTTCCGCAAAATTTTGCTTGGCATGTAATATTAATGATGTTGTTGTTTGCCATCAGCTCCGATCTGACTCATAGCGACCCCTCCTTGGGTTGATAATATCCACATTCTGTTAGATCACCTTTCTTTGGAATGGGCACAAATATGGAACTCTTCCCATCAGCTGGCCAGGTATCTGTCTTCTAAATTTTCAAGCATAAAAAAGTGAGAGCTTCCAGTGCTGAATCCATTTGTTGAAACATCTCAATGGGTGGTATTCCATCAGTTCCTGGAGCCAATTCCTTCAATGCAGCTTGGACTTCTTCCTTCAATATCCACTGTTCTTGATTATGTGTTACCTCCTGAAATTGCTGAAGGTCAACCAATTCTTTCTGGTACAGTGATTCTGTGTATTACTTCCACCTTCTTTTCATGCTTTCTGCATCATTCAATATTTCATACATAGAATCCATGATTATAACTCAAGGCTTGAATTTTTTTCAGTTCTTTCAGCTTGAGAAATGACAACTGTTCTCTTCCATTTTGTTTTTCTAATTTCATTAGAATACTTTACTTTGTCTTCTTGAGCTACCCTCTGAAATATTCCATTCAGCTGTTTTATTTCTTCATTTCTTTCATTCACTTTAGCTACTCTATGTTCAAGAGCAAGAGTTTCAGAGTGTCTTCTGACATCCATTTTTTTTTTTTCTTTCCTGTCTTTTTAATGACCTTTTGCTTTCTTCATGTCATTATACAACTCATCTGATCTTTGGTCATTTGTGTTCAATGCATCAAATATATTCTTCAGATGGTCTCTAATTTGAGGTGGGATAGACACAAGGTTGTATTTTGGCTCTTGTGGACTTGTTTTAATTTTCTTTAGCTTCAACTTGAACTTGCATATGAGCAATTGATGGTTTGTTCCACAGTCAATTCCTGGCCATGTTCTGACTGAAGTATTGAGCTTCTCCTTCATCTTTTTCCAAGATGTAGTCAATTTTATTCCTGTGTATTCCATCTGGTGAGGTCCACATGTATTGTCAGCATTTATTTTATAAAGAAAAGGTATTTGTAGTGAATAAGTTATTGATCTTAAAAAATTCTATCACACTATTTCCAGTGTCATTTCTTTCACCTAGGCCATTTTCCACTACCTATGCTCTGGTAGCTTAGTGCCTAAGTCATTTGACTGCTAACCAGAAGGCTGGTGGTTCAAATCCACCAGCCACTACTCAGAAGGAAGATGGGGCAATCTACTTCCTTAGTGATACTGCCTCAGAAACCCAAGGAGGGGTTGCTATGAGTCAAATTAGACTTGATGGCAGTGAGTTCGTTTTGGTATGCTTCTTTGTTCCCAGCTTTCACATTCCAATCACCAGTAATAGTCAATACATCTTCAATGAATGTTTGAACAATTTCAGGCTGCAGATGTTGGCAAAAAATCTTCGATTTCTTCTTTGGCTTTAGTGGTTGGTGAACAAATTTGAATAACCATAGGATTAACTGGTCCTACTGTTACCTACACACATGGATATTATACTATCTCTGACAGCATTTTACTTCGGGATAGATCTTGATTTTTTTTTTTTTTTTTTCATGAAGAGTGTAATGCTATTCCTCTTAAAGCTGTAATTCCCAGCATGGTAGACCATATGATAGTCTGATTACAAATGACCAATACCAGTCTATTACAGCTCACTAATGCCTAGGATATTGATCTTTATGAATTCCATTTCAATTTTGACAACTTTTGACTTTCCTACCTTTATACTTCATACATGTTGTGTTCAGATTTTTCATGAATGTTTGCAGCTGTTTTTGTCTCATTTTGAGTCATGCCACATAAGTAAATGAAAGTCCAGAAAGCTCTGCTCCATCCATGTCATTAAGATCGACTCTATTTTGTGCTTACTTGTGCTCATAAGGAAGCTGTACACAGATCAAGAGACAGTTGTTCAAACAGAACAATGGAATACTCCATGGTTTAAAATCAGGAAAATGTTTCTCAAGGTTTTATCCTTTCCCCATACTTATTCAATCTGTATGCTGAGCCAATAATGTGAGAAGCTGGACTACATGAAGAAGGCAACACCAGGATTGGAGGAAGACTCATTGACAACCTGCAATATGCAGGTGACACATCTGCATATTGAAGCAGACTTGAAGCACTTACTAATGAAGATGAAAGAGTATAGCCTTCAGTATGGATTACAACCCAACATGAAAAAACAAAAATCCTTACAACAGGGCTCAGGACCGTGGTTGCAGGGGACATCAAGTTCAATTGGCATAACATGCTACACAAAACATTGTTCTACCTCCTACTTTGGCGAGTAGAGACTGGGATCTTAAAAGTTTTTAAGCAGCCATCTAGATGCAACGATGGATCTCTCCTCATCCAGAGCAAAGAAGAATGAAGAAAACCAAAGATTCATGGAAACAATTAGTTGTACACCGTGCAATCTTCACCCTGTATGACTATGAGACCAGAAGAACTAGATGGTCCCAGCTACCACTCAGAGAGGGATCTATGTAGGAGATCCTGGATAGAGAGGGAGAGCAATGTGGAACAAAACTCAAAATCATTTGGAAAAAAAAAAGGGGGGGAGGGGCTACCAGGTTTTCTGGTCTGATAGAGCCTGGTGGAACCACTGAGACTATGGCCCCTAGCTGCCCTTCAGGTCTGGAATTGAACCCACACCTGTGGCTTCCAGCAAACAAAAGACAGGCAGGCATATGAGGTGAACATTTACACTAGGTAGATACATTCCTTGGAGAGAACAATCATGGGAAAAAGAAGGGGTATTTATGCACAGGAAGACAGCTCAGGGGGCAAGAGTGCATGGGGGAATGGACACAGGGAAGAGGTAACTATCAGGAGGAAGTGGGAGGGGAGCTGTTGCATTACAGTAAATTGTAGTCAATGTCTTGAGACAACATGCATGTAAGCTGCTGTATGGAAAATGAATTTTCTCTGTAAACTTTTACCCAAATCACAATTAAAAAAAAAAAAAATCCTCACAACAGGACTAATAAGCAACACTATGACAAACAGAGAAAAGATGGAAGTTGTCAGTGATTTCATTTTACTTACATCTACAATCAATGCCCATGGAAGCAGTTGTTAAGAAATCAAATGACATATTGCACTGGGCGAACATATTGCAAAAGATCTCTTTAAAGTGTTAAAGAGCAAAGGTGTCACTTTGAAGACTAAGGTGCACCTGACCCAAGCCATGGGCTTTTTACTTGCCTCACATGCATCTGAAAGTTGGACAATGAACAAGGAAGACCAAAGAATTGGCACATTTGAATTTTAGTGTTGGTAAAGAATATAAAAAATACCTTGGACTGCTTGAAGAACAAACAAATCTGTCTTGGAAGAAGTGCAGCAGGAATGCTCCTTAGAAGGAGCAATAATATCACATGCCAAGTAATATCACATACCATTTTCCTTAGAAGTGAAAATGGCCAGACTTTGCCTTACCTCCCTTGGTGAAGGGTCAGTGAAAAAGGGGAAGGCAATTAACCAGATGGATTGACACAATGCATGCAACAATGGGTTCAGGTATAACAAGGATTATGAGACGGGCACAGGACTGGGCAATGTTTTGTTTCATTGTACATAGGGTTGTTATTCATTGGAACCAACTTGACAGCACCTAACAATAATTCCAGTATGATCTCATTAACTTAACTAATAATATCTACAAAGAAAAACGTTTCCCCAAACAAGGTCACATCCAGAGGTGCATGGGTTAGAATTTCAGTGCATTTTTTTTTGTCAGAAACAATTCAATCCATAACAGAAGGAAGATGCTCTCTCCAGGATGCCTAGGAAGACTCAGAATGATGAGCAGCACAAAAGTATATTTTTGTACTGAAGTAACTGCTTCAGTACATACACCTTACATAAATCTGCAGAAGCTTAAGTTAGAAAAAATAGCTTGGGGAGATGCTTTTTTCGAGTTATCTTATATTCATTTCTGACACCTATATTTCCTCTTCAGTCTCCTTATAATATGTAAAGTGGTGACTCTGAATGATTTTGCGTTGATATTAGGAGATGGAGAAGATGTTAAGTTCCTTCTCTCTTCTTTATGCATCCACTTTTGCACAATGTTCTTTAGTGAAATGAGAAACAGTCACTGGATGATCCTAAATACCAATGAGTAAAATCTAACCCATCTTCTCTTTCACTTGGAGCATTATTGATACAAATGTTA
>NW_006922459.1:624860-650667 GCF_000298275.1 Orycteropus afer afer
TCATGGACAATGTCTTCAAGAATGCTAAATATTGATGAATGCATTAAAAAATTGCATGCATGTGAAATAATTTAAATTCCATACTTTATATTGCTTCAACTTCATTTCGCAATCTAACTTCCTGTGATTGGTCCAAATTGCCTAGGGTTTTTAAGATATTTGGGTTATGTCTAACGATAGCTTTGTTGGCTAAGATAAATTTGATTACCTGGGATTAACATAGAGAATGACATAGGTAAATTCATTGTATCATGCTATAATTATTTATGTATCTATCACATCACCTAAAAATGTAAGTTTAAAACAGTTGATAATACACTCTATTAAATTAGAATGGACTCACCAGAAAATGTTAAACTATTTTGGTGGATTTTGGCTTTGTTAAATTCTTAAATATGTTTGGCCTAACACATTTCCCTTTAATTCCCTTAATATACCCTGTGGATTTTCACAGAAATGTGAACCGTATGTTTCTGATTCATTTATATTTAACTCATCGACATGTTTGGTAAGAATGATTTGAAGCCCAAAGCTTCAGTTTTTGTAGGCTCTTTTATTTTCATTAGTAAACAACTGGAACCTAAACCCAAAAATCTTGGGGCTTCATTTAAAACTCAAATTTCATAAAGAAAGAGAGAGTTCATAATTGAATAGGGCATACTTAGCCTTTGACGATGCCTTGCTCCAAATTCTGCAGCTGGGAGGAATTATTGTGATAGTTCACTCTATTTTGTGTCACTTTTATTTTACAGGATATAAGCCTTTGATGGTACAAAACGTGTTTGAGCCAAGACCAGATGACACTTCTCAACCGTATTTGTTGATGCAAGTCTAGGTAAGTGCTATAACTGCCATGGCAGTCTGCTCAGCAAGGATTCTAAAGGGACAACTCTTCTCTTGCAGTAGTAAATTAAGACTATTAAGCAGTGTGACTGGGTACTCCCTCATGGCCTACCAACTGCAATTTGTTTGTTTGCTTATGTAGAGGGAGAAAGAAAGAGACAGAACTTTTTACTTGGCTCTCTCAGGCGTCTGAGTGAACAAGTATAAAATTATCTATTTATAACTATTTTCATCAAGCTAATTATTCCCCAATTTTCTACTCTAAATCCAACGTCTTTCATAAAGCATGGGGGCCACCCATTTCCTTTCTCCACAAACTTGAGAAAACACACACTAAAGGTCTGTGTCTGAGTATTTAATGAAAGATGTTTGATACCAAAGTTTTAAACACTGGCTATTTTCTCTCTGCTACTAGTCCATCCCTGTGGGATTTTATTTTTCTTATTAAAATGGCTGACATCTTGGTTTTGGAAATTAGCAACAACACCTCCTCCTTCTTCACGGGCATTCCTCCAACAGCTGTCAGATCTCGGTATCCCTGTTGTTTGTATCTATACAGACCCTTAACACTCTGTGAAGCATTAGAGATAATCTACTTATACTGATGTCTACTTTTCTCTCCACCCACCCCCATAAGTCCTTCACTACCAATGATACCCCTTCCTGGGTACTGCTCAGGACTCCTTTGGAAACAAGATCTTATGGAAAATGGCCCTCTGTTAAATCTTCAACCCCTTGATAATATGGAATAGAAATCCTCTGGCTAAGAGATATATGTAATTTCTGTAGAAGAAACTTAAAAACAGAGGATTACCATACTGAAGTAAGAATAATCAGAAGGAAATTCCTAAGGAGAAAAACAGCTCACTTTCATCAACTCTCTTAGGAATTAAAGAGAGATGAAACAGATATGTCTGGTATTTAGAAGGGGAAAAATGCACTTTTCAACATGGAACATAAAATCTATCTTCTGAATTTTATAAATGAAGGTCCTAAACTTGTTTTAAAATCTCACTAGAGTGGTATGATTTATAAAAAATAAAATAAAAAAAAAAACAAACACTGAAAGAAGACTGTAGAAATGGGTCCTAAGTCACTCTTTTAATAACATTCCTAGACCAAGGTGTTGTGGAAAATAAGGCACTAGGGATGGAAATATGTTACCCCTCATTTATGATCATTAAGGACTTTTTATTTCCCTGTTTACATAAATCATTGGGCCCTATTAAGATAAAAGTCTACATGGCCTCACTCCAAAGAGGGGAGAGGGAAAAATTACTAGGATTTCTATAGATTGTTTTTAACTTCATCCTTTAAAATTTGTTTTTAAAATATATATTTTATAATAATATACTAGTTCAGTAGTATACATTTTACACATAACTGCACAGCTACTCGAAGAATAGGCTCAAAATGGCTTGGGGTTTTTTGTTTGTTTGGTTTTGTTTTGTTTTAATAATAGAAATACATGATCAAAAATATGTTTAGAATCCAGTGAACTATCAACAAGAATCCCAGACCAATAATCCTGGAACTCAGGTGAATTCCTAACCTGCTACCATCTAGCTGCTTGCCTTTTAACAAGTTGCTCATGTCCCTGAATCTCCATTTCAAGTTCCAAAATTAACTTAAGGCCTGAGGTCCTGATCAGAAGAATGTCATTCTTACTTGGGACATGGGGCTGTAATAACCAGTAACTTCACACTCACAGTGACTTGTAACTGAACAGGTTGTAAGGTCAAATAAGACAGACACAGTGTTTGTCAACAAATAGCTGGGTGTCTAACAGAAGAAGAAATGAAAAAGCTCATTCTAGACTAATCTGTATAATAACAAGGCCACTAGGAACACTCCACTCTATTGTGCATTACTAACTTGTGTGCTTGATTCAACATTATCTCCTTCTCAGGATGTGCCTGGTGGTGGGTTCAGGAGCAGAATGGTTTATGCATGCTGAAGGAGAGGAGGAAAGTTCTTCATGGTTATAAAGGCTCAACTATTCAAGGAGAAGTAAAATAGTAAACATAATGTAGGGCCACCTTTGATGAGTAGTCTTCTAAACCTTCCTTAGCCACAGCCTCACCTTTGTACTTTAGAGAACATTTTTGGATCTTATGGTGTCTTCAAGGCCATTTTATTAAAATAGTATGATCTACATTCCTAAACCCCTCCTTCAGTTTCTGAAGCAGTATTACTACAGAAGTAAATTGTCCAACCTTCCTTCTGAGGGGTGGCTGGTGGGTTTGAACCGCCAGCCTTCTGGTTAGCAGTCAAATGCCTTAGGCACTACACCACCAGAGCTCCCAATCTACTTTCCTAAATTTAGGTTCCTGAAGTGTGTCCTTTGTAAATGTAGGGAGTCCATTCTTACATTCATCCAACTTATCAAGTTCTGCCCTCTAATTCTACTGCTCAGCTATAAATAATATAGACTGTATTTCATTTCTTTTCTGATAAAATTAAGAGATGTTTATATGACATATCTCCCTTGCTATAGTTTTGGTTTCTTTGAAGAAGAAAAAAATGAGTTTAATTCATTTGGGATCACTCAAAGCCTTGAACATAATTTCTTGCATGCAGTAGATGCTCAAAACATATATTGAATGAATGAACGTAAAAGAGAGAAAGCAGTACCTTAACAAAACAAGAATAATATTCTCAAAACGTAATCTGTAGGTCATTTGGCTCATTTACCATTTTCAAATCTTGTTTAAAAGGCACTTTATTGGATCCCACTTCAAATCTATCTAACCTGTCATAATAAACTCACCAATTTTGGGCATGTAAAGTTTGGGAACAGCTGGTCACAAGAAATGTCTCACTCACATTTTATTTCAGTGACAATCAAGGGCATGAATGATGATGACTTCCATTCTGAAATTTCTTGAGACTCAAACTTTCTCTTTGCTTCTGACTTCATTTTGTTTAGAGTCCTATCTTTGCCCCCAAGGCTGCATATTTGTGGGAATTTGACCTCAGAGATCTAATCAGAGTGGTGGAGGATTAAGGGCTGATTAGAAGTAATGACAAATAATAGCTTAAATGTTGTTGTTGTTGTTGTTGTTGTTATGTGCCGTTGAGTCGGCCCCAACTCATAATGACCCCTCCTTGGGTTTCCGAGGCAGTATCACTACGGAAGTAGGATTGCCCAACCTTCCTTCTGAGGAGTGGCTGGTGAGTTTGAGCCGCTTAAATGTATTGGGTACTTATGACATACCAGGTTTGGTTCTGAGCATGTTTTCATATAGATTTATGTATTTAATCCTCACATTAATCTCATTTTTCAACCAAAAAACCAAACCCACTGCCACTGAGTCAATTCCGACTCATAGTGATCCTATAAGACAGAGTTGAATTACCCCATAGGGTTTCCAAAGCTGTAAATCTCTACAGAAGCAGATTACCTCATCTTTCTCCTATGGAGTAGCTGGTAGCTGTGAACTGCCAATATTTTGGTTAGCAGCCAAACGCTTTAACCATTACATCACCGGAACGCCTCATCCCATTTGTTAGGTACTATTATTAGGCCCATTTTACAAACAAGAATACTGTGACACAAAATAGGTTAAGTCATTCTCCTATGGTCACACAATCAGTAAACAGTAGAGCTGGGGTTCCAACCCACACAATTTGATTGTCAAGTCCACACACTGAACCACCATACTATACTGCCTTATGAGAGAGGAAAGTAAAGAACAAAGTTTAGAGAGTTCAGGGGACAAAGGGATCATTGTGCTTACAGACAAAGACTCTTTCTAACTAACAAATACTAACTCATGTGCACCTGTGACTATGAAGTATGAAAAACAATTGTGAAGATATGATTTGATAGGCTTTTCTTGGAAGACAGTTGTTTAGCTGCTCTCTACACTCCAGTCAGAAATTGGAATTGGTGGCTCTGGTAGAAGAATTTGCAGCAAGAGTATCTATCTAGTAGGGCAACAAGTAATATGAATAAGGCAAAATTCCCATCACTAGATCTAGTGAGCCAGAAAAGGAAAGGGCATAAAATAGATCATCCTTAATTGATTTTGAGCACTGGTTACAATTCTATGGTAAGTTAAAGGAGTAGAATAATGGGAAAGTAGCTATTCATATTTTCAGAAACAATGTTAAAGTGAAAAAAAAAAGGCATTATCTTTCCCTCTACAAGGTAGGATGATTAAAAAAAAAAAAAAAGTCCTAAAAATAGAACTAACAAAGGAAAAAGGTCTTTGAAAAATATGTACCAAAAAGTAGCTTTTAGCATGTCTTTTTCAGTACAACTAACCATACATTTTAAATGAAATATGAATTATTTACTATCAAGAAAGTTCAAAGCCCTCCAACTGAATTTGTTTGACCTGTTTGGCAGGAAAATAAATAAGATGGGTGGTCTGTTTCAGGCACCTGTCCAAGTCCAATCAAATTACATTTTCATAGTATCAACATTTAAAAACCTCATCCCTATTGCATCAACAACAGGGCATGAGAACATCTCCCAAACACATGGCAAACAGTACATTATGCAAACATGTTTGCTCCATAAACCAGATTCTACAGTTTTCCAGAAGTTACAACTCAGCAAATGAAAGAAGGATTTGCATATTGCAACTCAGAGCTCTACCACTTGAGCTATATAATACAGAATTGGGGAGTGAAGATTCATTTCATTAATAGTCAACTGACTTAACAAAACTATGAACATTATTTTCCAGCTCAAAGGCAGAGAAGACACTAAAATACCCATACTCTGACTTTAATATCAGCGTATTTTCCACTACACTGGATGTTTCTCAGTTCAATTCTTGGTATCACTGAAGCAAGGGATAAGTTATTGTGCATCTGTTAAATTTCCTCCCTCTCCCTTAATAAGGCACTGCCTATAGGACAGGCAACCTAGATTTGAATCCACAGCTCTTCTCCTAACTCTGTGTACTCAACTAAGTCACTTAACTTCTTTCACATCCAGTTTTCTAGCCTGTAACTAAACTAACTAAATTAAAGGGGTTTTGAAATAATTGTATAAAGATACTGGAAAGTTATATGCACTATTCAATTACTATTAATAATAATTATCATCTCCCTGAGACTAAAGATCTTACATATGCCTTTAAATTAAAATAGTTTGCATATAGTAATAATAATAATTGAACAGTATTGAACATTTGGTATGTGCCAAAACTCTCCTAAAATGCTTTATATGTCTAAATTGATTTAATTTTTATGACATACCTATGATGCAGTTACTATTATTATTCCCATTCTATATGATGAATATCTGAGACTCAGAGAGGTAAATGGAAGAACTGAGATCCTATTCCAAGCATTCCAGCTCCAGCAGGCCCATTCCTGGCCATGTGACATATGATATAATTAAGGGTCACTGGACCAGTGGTCAGAAAACCTTGACTCTGTTTCTAATTCAGAGATCTCCAAGACAGATCCTGGACCTGAACAGATGCTCAAGAGATATCTCACTATCTATCTCACTAATGAGCCACATTTTCTTTCACAAGTCCCTGAATTTCTCTGCATCCCAGTTCACCTGCCTATCTCACTGATATGTGTAGGCCCAAATGAGAACACACATTTTAAACCAGTTTAAGGTGCTGTTAGTGATACTTAAGAAATGAATGGATTGAATGGCTAGTGAAACTGATTTGCTTCCAAGCTTCACTTTCATTTTATCCTTTCAGGCTGGTGGTTCAAGCGCACTGGCCATTCCTCCGAAGGAAGATTGGCCAATCTACTTCCATAGTGATACTGTCTCGGAAACCCAAGGAAGGGTCGCTATGAGTCAGATCTGACTTCATGGCAGTGAGTTCGGTTTTTTTGGGGTTTGGTTTAGACAAGTATGTGGGTACCAGGGTAGAATTTGCTGATTATGTTCCCATATATACAAGAGTCAGGCCCTTGGCAGATACTTGCAAGAGCAAGGGTCATGCTGTTTGTTCATCCAATAAATCTGTCATGGAACACACAAGGCCTGAGGGACAGCTTCATTGGCAGACCACTTCCTGGGCTACATCCGGCCTCCACGTTTTTGGCCTCTCACCCCAACAGGCCCTCCCCTGTGTAGCTGGTCTGGCTGTTAGCTTTCAAAAAATGAATAATACAAGTTAGAAACATTATTATTACCTCTTCTTATTCTATAAATAATTAGAAAAGGTATTTTAGTGAATTAAGAACCACTGAAGAATTAAAGATTCTAAATGCAGAGCTAAGTTTAAAACTCTGATATTGCATTCCACATGAGGAAAAAGTTCTGTGAATCACATTCTACATGGGCAAAACACTAGCCATTACATTTATTTTTACTGCTGATGTTCAATAATTAGAGCAAAATCTCCTTACAGCCAAGAGACATTTTCCCCTGTGTAGCGTACTTCCACGGGATTATAAAACAGCATGCACTTAAAACACTTTGTATAAAAATTAAGTTAAAGTAAATACTTTTGAAAAAAATAATTGCAAAAAGTTTAATAAGATACTGTCATATTTTTGCCATCAAACAACCATTTCCAGAAATATTCTAATTACTCTTAGTTACTACTGATATATCTGGCCCCACTTTAAATCTCCTACATAGTAAAGTTTCTTTCAAATGTTCATTAATCCACATTTTCCACAAACTAAGGAATTAGGAACCATCAAAGATGACTTTTTAAAAATATTTTAACTGGGCCTATTTGTGCACATTTGAATATTTTGTCTTGGATTATTACCCAAATGAAACATAGGAGAGACCCCAACTTTTAAGTTATTAGGGGGAAAAAAAAGCATATAAAAATTTTATGCTCTGCAATCAAAGGTAGTGCTCCCAGCGAGGTGCCTGCTACCCCTGTACAGCTGTGACTGAAAAAAAAAAAAAAAAAAATCAAGGTGTGATTAAATAGTCTTTTTCATATTATCCTCTCTTAAAGGTTTTTTAATTGGAACACAGCCATCATTAACAGAGCCTGTTCACCAGAAGTCTTTGCTCAGAATGAGCCACCCACTGTCTGACTGACTCATGCCGTGATGATGACTGCTACTGTCTTCTGTCAATGTGTATTGCTCTGTCACATGTCAGTTTTAATGATTATAGACATGATAATAATTCTGTTTATAAGCTTTTGAAATCCTGTGGCTTCATAAGACTTTCTTTCTTTTTTTTCACAGCATAAACAGGAAGTGTGAGGGTGGATCTTCCAGGTGAAAAACTATCCTCTCCTTGAATGCTAAACAGAAGGCTGACGGTTCAAACCCTCCAGCTACTCCTTGGAAGGAAAGTTGGGCAATCTACACAGTAGTGATACTGCCTCTGACACCCAAGGAGGGCTGCCATGAATCAGTTTCGACTCCATGGCAGTATGTTGTTTTTTTTTTTTTTTCCCTCTGTTCAACTCACTTTCGCCCCTCCACTCTCTTTCCTTTCCAGTTTTCCCACTTTCCTCAGTAGTAGGATTGTTTTCTGATGTACCAGTCTGAAAATTGTAGAGCCACTTCAATTCTTCTTTCTGTGTTGTATCCAATTTGTTATGAAATCTTGCCATTCTTAACTGAAGCTGCCTTTATTTCTGTCACTGCACCAATGCTCAGCACTTCACGTTTTATGTCACTGAGCCTCCTTGATAATTCCCTTGTGCAAAGACTCTTCCACTCTGGAATTCCTCACATAGTGACTGCCCAAAGCTAAATAACACAAACCTGTTGCTGTAGAGTCCATTTTGACTTACAGTGACCATATAGGACAGGGTAGAAACTTCCCATAGGTTTTCCAAGGCTGTAACTCTTCACAGAAACAGGCTGCTTCATCTTTCTCCCACTGAGAAGCTGGTGCGTTAGAACCGCTGACCTTTTGGTTAGTAGACAAATGGTTTTAACCACTGAGCAACCAAAGCTCCTTCCAATATAGATAAACGCACTGCCCTCAAGTCGGATCCGACTCATAGGAACCCCTCCTTGGGTTTCCCAGGCCGTATCACTATGGAAGTAGATTGCCCAACCTTCCTTCCAGGAGTGGCTGGTGGGTTTGAACCGCCTTTAAATTTTCTGTTTGTACTCATACCTATGCAGCTGTTCTTTCCCATGCTTGCTCAGCTCCTTTTTCCTTTAAATCTTTATAGGTTTTCTTAAGTCTTTTACCCTTTCTCCTTTTTGTTTTACTATCAGCAAGCGTCCATTGTTAGACGTAATCCTCTCAGTGTAACTGTCATCACTTTAAGAGTTCCTATATTTCGTCTCCCCCGTTCTCCTGTCTACTCTTAGAGGAAGAATCCTCTTATTCTCTCAGGCTCTTGCTCCTTACTCTTCTACTTTCTTTGAGTTCTTGCTCAAGCCATTGTTCAATTTCCCCCTCTCCTGTGGCTTCTCTCATCAGTCTATAACATGGTCATATCATCACCTTCTTTAAAAATATCTACTTTTTTTTTTAGCCCTGCCTCTTTCTTGGCTTTATAAGTAAGCTTTTTAAAAGAATAGATTAAATGTTTATGTGTACTTTCTTACCTGAAATCCCCAACAAAAACCACTGCAATCCTACCCCCATTATTCTACTGAAACTCTGTCAGAAATGTTCCTTGTGACCTCTCTTCTATTTGATAAATCCAATAGCCTTACTTCATCCCCATATCTCACCCACAGGTGTTTACCCATGTCCCAACAATTGTCTTCTTTTGCTTTCATGACACTGTCCCCCATATTTCCTTCCACATTCATGGTTCCTCCTCAGAGTTTTCTGCTGATTTCCCTTCTTTGACCTAGTATTTAAATGTGGGTTTTTAAAAAATTTTCCCAGGTTCTTTTTATTGTCTTACTAATGTTCTTCAAAACTAATGTTCTTCAAAAATATGGCTTTATCTGATGCTATATGCTGGTGACTCTCAACATTTACTTCCATGCCCAATCTAAAACTTTAGACCCAGATATTCAGTTGTCTAGGAGCCCTGGTAGCATTGTGCCTAAGTCACTTGACTGCTCACCAGAAGGCTGGCGGTTCAAACCCACCAGCCACTCCTCAGAAGGAAGGTTGGGCAATCCTACTTCCGTAGTGATACTGCCTCGGAAACCCAAGGAGGGGTCGCTATGAGTCGGGGCCGACTCAACGGCAAACAACAACAACAACATTCAGTTGTCTACTGAGTTTTCCATTGGCACCTCAAACAAATGGCCAAAGTTGAACTCAATTATCATCACTCCACACTTGCTCATTTCTCTATATTCCTTATCTTTGTTGCTAGTTTCATCAGAACACTTGGAAATGGTCATTTTGGATGATTTCCTATCCTTCACCTCCACATTCAGTGAGTCACAAGTTTTAATTCATGCTACCTTTCAGCTCTACCTCTTCCCCCATTTTGAAAACCATGGCCTAAATCTTCACTTCTCCCTAGTTTATTGAAATAGATTTTTAATGATGCCTTCCTTACAACCTCTTTAATGTACCAACTACAGTGTCCCTGAAGTTATTTCTATAATGGCAGAGCAAGTAACATATAACATATATATATGACCATGTCAATACTCTGTTGGAAAAAAAAACAATTCTCATCTAACATACATTTTTAAGTGGTAGACTGTCTTTGTGTCTTCCTAAGTTAAATATGATCTATCCTGAAAGATTGATTGAGATCAGTGCACAGCTTTTGTCCATGTCGTTTTATTTGAGAGATGATCCTTGTTTTCTTTATTCAAAGCATCAGGTTTTCCTTGTAACACCATTCCTTCCCTCTCCAGATAGAGTTCCCTCTGCTCAAAAATGAGTCTGTCCATGTGTATGACTCCATACACAGATAAATGTCTATTGCTGCTCTTTTCTTGCATTTCACAACCAAAAAACCCAAACTTATTGCTATGGAGTCCAATCCAACTTAGAGTGACCCTATATGTTATAGTAGAACTACCTCATAGGGTTTCCTAAGTTATACCCTTTTATGGAATCAGACTGCCACATCTTTCTCCTACAGAATGACTGGTGGCATTGAGTACTTCACCACTGTGCCACCAGGGCTCCTTTGCACCACACAACTGGTGCTAAAAGAAAGAATTTGAGTTTCAATGAGTTCTCTTAAAGATAGTTCATTTATTTCTAAGGAAAACTCTTTTCATTTGACAGGAAAAAAAGTAATGTTACTTTTAATATTTCAAATGTGTGCTCAAATGCTCAGTGCTGTGGCTTTCAGTTTGGTACAAGACTATGACTTAGAAATGAAAAGAATTCACGTAATTGAAGATAGTCCTGGATTTTTAAGGTTACTTCAGATGTACACTGTGTATTTGGCATGTGTAAACAAAGCCATCAAACCAATCAAGGCTGTATCCAGTTTAGTCTGGCAACACATAATGGTACTCATTCACTGTCAGTGCCTGCTTGGGCATTAAGCAAGTTTTAATTCATAAATCTTCCCCATATCCAAAGCCGGGGAAATTTGAACTTATTTTTCACACATTGGTTAAGATTTGTAAAGGTTCTTGTACCACTGTACCTTCCAATGTAAAACATTATTTTGTGGAAAACCAAACACTTGATTTGTGTTGATTCTCAAGCCTTTCACACAACATAAATATAGGATTATCTGAATTCACTTCTACTGTCTTACCTAAGAGGATTAAAAAAAAAAAAAAATGTTTTATGAATCTCTCTCTTGTTTGTCACATGGTAGGGTGTGTATGAGAGCAGAGAAGAAGCAGCCAAGGACTAAGTTTGTTTATCTTAAAAGTCTTAGTTTCTAGTCAATCATTTCATTATCATGTGCTACATCATGCTACAGTCATTGTTTTAACCCATTTTCTGCAGGCTACACAGAACTGTCTAGGAAATCAGTTTAATTGTCTATTTGTTTTCTAGAAAACAAAAGAAAATAAAGATTTGAAGCAGTTATAGGAATTATTATTTCAAATATCTAGCAAGTTATGTGGAGTTTGAGCTTGTAATTTTTCCTATTGACTCACGCCTTTGAGTATTTTTTTCAAGCAAGGCACTCTATTATATATTTTATAATATACAAAGAATCTTACATTCAAAAGGTCATGTAATTAATCAGTCAAGTAATTAATGAGCTTCCTACTTTATTTTTTCTATACAAAGTTGCATAGTTCTTAATGTTTCTTTAGGAGAGCCAAACATGATATACTGATTATCATTCCTACAAGCTATTAGTCCCATATCATAGAGATTTTTTGCTCCAAAATCGTAAAACTACATTGTGTTTAAAAAATAAAACAAAACCCTTCCCCCACCCAAAAGAAAAGCTATAAATTTAAGCCAATATAAACTTGTCAGAGTTCTCCCTCTCGATTTCACACCAGGGCGTGGTGCTGCACAGCTGGGGAGCTGAGCTAATAAGTGTTGAAAAATGAAAAATGCTGCTTTATGGCATCACATAAACTGGCAAAAAGAATACTTTTACCTCCACCCCATTTTTGACAAACAAATGCCAAAGTGTAGATGCTGTAAGAATGAGACTTTATGGTATTTGACCCATGAGGCAAACAGAATGGTCTTATGGGATTTTCTTTTTATTGAATACTATATGTAATAAGAAGTGGCATAACATTTGTAAAATCTAATCACTTTTGGTTCCTATTTGAACCTCAAAGGGGTCATTTCCAGAAAAGCTGTTGGAAACACTGCATAATGATCTATTTATCCAGTAGTGAAACTGGATTATCCATTTTACAATGGGACCAAGCTTTCCCTAACAATATAAATATTGTAATATGAGTGCACACATTCAGGATTTTGAGGAACATCATGTTCAGCAAGTATTTATTGAATCACGATAATAGAGTTTAAGGAATACTAAGAGTATGCATGTAATTTACATAAAATAATATAATCTGGATCCAGCTGTTTTTCTTGGGCTGGTTTCTTAGCTGATGGTCATTCATTCTCACACTCAATCTAGTCACTATCACTTCATTCAACATTCAGTCGGCAAACATTTATTGCAAGTTTACAATGTACAGATCACATGTTGTTATTGTTAGTTATTGACCAGTGAATTCTGGCTCATGACGACCTCATATGTGCTAAGTAAAACTGTAGGAGCTCTGTTAGCAAAGTACCTAAGGCACTTGACTGCTAACCAGAGGGCTAGTGATTCAAACCCACCAGCCACTGCTCGGAAGGAAGGTTGGGCAATCTACTTTTGTAGTGATACCGCCTCAGAAACCCAAGGAGGGGTCTCTGTGAGTTGGGCCGACTCGGTGGCACATAACAACAACAAGTAAAACTGTGCTCTGTAGGGTTTTCAAGGATGTGACTTTTTGGAAGAAGATCACCAAGACTGTCTTCCAAGGTGCCTCTGGGTTCAAACTGCCAACCTTTTGGCTAGCAGGTAAGAATAATCAGAGAAAACTATACAGTTATAGCAGGAGAGTCCAAATTTATCATGAGAAGAGACCCACTTATTCAAGGGCTTGAAATCAACTGGATGGAGCCAAAACAGAGAAAGTAAGAAAAGAGAAGAGGGAAGATATATTGTGAGGGATACATTCCTTCCCCAAGTAAAAACACTGAACTTCAGTGAAAAGAGAAGAAATAACAGCTCAGGGACCTACTGTAGGCTTCCAGGTACAGTTACACTTCAATGAATGGGAATTTCTAGTTACAGTATTTGGAGAACTGGGGTGGTATATGCACATATGCCTTCCCTGAGTTCCTCTACCTTGAAATAATTCTCTCTTCAGTAGGAGCTTATGAAAAACTTTCTTTTAGCAAGTTTTTTAGTATTTACCTTATATTTATGCACATGTCTTGTCTCCCTACTAAATGTAAATTTCTTGAGGGTAGGTCCAAAGTCTAATATATCTTTCATTATATTTAACACAATGGATTCAACCAATATCTAATCACATACTCATGACATCTGAATAATATAATTAATAATAATAGTTACTATAGTAGTAAATGGAAGCTCTGGTGGCGTAATGCCTAAGGCATTTGACTTCTAACCAAAAGTTTCAAACCCAAGAGCCACCCTGGAAGGAAGATGGAGCAATCTGCTTCTGTAGTGATACAGCCTCGGAAATCCAAGGAGGGGTCACTATGAGTTGGATCCGACATGACAGCGGTGGGTTTGGTTTGGGTAGTAGTAAATTAAGACCGAAAAATAAGTAAGTACAATTGAGAAAACTAAAAAGCATGGCTAACACTTGGGAGAATAACATCTAGGTAGTCTAAATTGTGTGCCAATTAATAATAATAGGAAGAAACAAGGGAATTTGGGTTAGAGTTAAAAAAAAATGCAAAATTATGTAAAAAAAAAAAAAATTATTGAAAGGTGACCTTTTTCAAATTCCCAAAAGTATTTGAGTATATTTTACAGGACACAATACACAATTGAACACTACAATTACATGTGCTATGTAACATTACCATTGCTATATTCCCTATTTTAATAAAATATATCACTGGAGATTGGGCAATCTACTTCTGTAGAGATACTGCCTCAGAAACCCAAGGAGTGGTCTATGAGTTAGAAATGACTTGAGGATGGTAAGTTAGTTAGTTAATAAATGCAAATTCTGCATATAGCAACTGATGTCTGGGAGGACATTTGGGATCTCTGCCACTATCATTACTCGAAGTGTTACTATATTAAATATTACAAATAGGGTAAGAACAAAAAATGTTTAGTAATTATTGTAGGTTCTAACTATTAAACAGAGAGCTTACAAAGCCATCATTTTTCTCAATTTGCACATAAAATCTGATCTACGGAGAGAGAACAGAAATTCTTTATAATTACAAACAATGGCAGGCTCTGCAAACAATAGCCGTAGCTACAAACAAAAGTTCTGCCTTCAGAGGGCTTCATTTTAAGCTGTATATAGTTGCTAGTTGCCATTAGGCCAATTCCAGCTCATGGTGACCCCACGTGTTACAGAGTAGAACTGCTCCGTAGAGTTTTTGCTTGGCTGTAATCCTAACGGAAACAGTTTGCCACTCCTTTTTTCCAAAGTACTTCTGGGTGATTTTGGACCACTAATCTTTTGGCTATGGAACAAACCATTTTAAGCAATTAAAAAAAAAACTCACTGCCGTGGAGTCGGATCTGACTCATAGCGACCCATCCTTGGGTTTCTGAGGCAGTATCACTATGGATGTAGATTGTCCAACCTTCCTTCTGAGGAGTGGCTGGTGGGTTTGGACCTCCAGCCTTCTGGTTAGCAGTCAAATGCCTTAAAAATTACCATAATTAGCATAATCTTTGAATATAAAGCACTTCTTTTTCCACTTGGTGACAGAGATTATTATTTGAAATATTTAAAAGAAAAAATATTTTATTCTTTATGTATCTGTGCATATTTCACCTCTTTTTCAATCTCTTGTGAATCTTTTAATGTCCTAATATTATAGAGGGAGCTCTGGTAGCGCAGTGCCTAAGGCACTCGACTGCTAACAAGAACACTGGCGGTTCAAACTCACCAGCCATTCCATGGAAGGAAGATGGGGCAATCCACTTCGGTAGTGATACTGCCTCGGAAACCAAAGGAGGGGTTGCTATGAGTTGGGTCCAACCCGATGGCACATAACAACAACAACAACAACAATATTATAGATGTCATATAACATTAGATTATATAACCTAACACTATACTAACACTATGTGTATAATGGAGCTCTGGTAGCATAGTGGCTAAGGCACTTGACTGCTAACCAGAAGGCTGGTGGTTCAAACCCATCAGCCACTCCTCAGAAGGAAGGTTGGGCAATCTACTTCAGTAGTGATACTGCCTTGGAAACCCAAGGAGGGGCTGCTATGAGTTGGGTCCGACTCGACGGCACATAACAACAACAACAACAACAACACTAAAAAAAGAAAAAAACAAACAAACTCACTCCCTTCAAGTAGATTCTACTCATAGTGACCCGTCCTTTGGTTTTCGAGGTGGTATTACGCTAGTGAAGTTAGATCTTGCCCAATCTTCCTTCTAAGGAGTAGCTAGTGGGTTTGAACTGCCAGCCTTCTGGTTAGCAGTCAAATGCCTTAGGCACTACACCACCAGGTTAGACCTATATCAGGAAGAGTCATAGGGACTGAAAGGAAACATGTCATCATTGTCAAATTGTACTTCAAAGAAATCTTTAGAAAACCTTCTTAGGTTAATACTATTGGAAACGCCCTAGAGATCTGTGGAGCACAGTTAAGAAACAGTTGCTGAGAGTACAAAGAGTATGGCTGCACTCTTTATACCATACTGTATATTTTTCTTCCCTTACTCCAAAAGGAACAAGTCTACTTAATGATGTTAAAAGAGAAACATGGAGCTTTACACAAAGCACAAATTGTAGGAGAAATGCATGCACGTTGTGTTTATGGCCAGGGGCATGGGTCAAAATGAAAATCGTGTCCTGTGTGAATTGAAATAATCAAGAGATTTCATGTGCAGTACATTTTTATGTTTTCTGGAAGTTTATTTTAAAACAGAACATATTTAATGATAGCTAAGTCTTTCACCTTGCCTAATGAGCGGTTTAAAGACAATGATGAGATTTGATTCTGTGTGTGTGTCAAAAGAGACGTGGAATTTGCCTTCTCTATTTCCATTCTGGTAGGACTTCTCTGAATAAACAACAAATTGGTGGTAGCTATTACCATGAGTGATTTCCAGATGTTAACCATGTGATTCAACAGAGCTATTCACTGACAAGAGTGACAAGGGAGGGGAATTGTTAGTATATACAATGATTTTAATAACCATGAAAAATGTTTTTCCCCCTATCAATTCCACCTGCATGATGTAAAAAAAAAACATAAATAGCATACTTGTGGGGAAGAGGAAGTTGAAATCTGTATAACATATGCAAACCTACTTTCATTTTTTAAAGAAATAACTAAATTAATAAAAGCAGACTATAACTTGCAATATTTTAGTGCATTTAGAATTTTTTTTTAAGTTTTAAATTATACGCCTATGTACTACAGAATGGGGAGATAGATTATTATAGTTTATGTTAAGATATGGGAGCCCTTTTTGATGTTTTACTTAATTTAATGAAAATACACTGTTACATTGTTTTCAGCTTTTATTTTTGTTCTTACTTGTATTTTTCACAGATAGTCACTGACTTACTATTCCACTTAGGATGAACTGCACTTTATTTTTTTTTAACTTCAGCAAATTATGTGCTGCAATGCTGTGTGTACTACAACACTATATGTACTACATATTACTAACACACATATTTCTAACAATAAGATTTTTAACATGGCCCAAATAGGCTTATTTTGGAAAAGGATGCCAGAAAGGACCTATATTCACAAAGAAGCAGAGTTGATGTTTGGTTGTAAAGCACAGAATCAAGCTGTATTCAACTTATGTCAAAACCAACTTATGACATGGAAACCCATTGTAAGTTGAGGACTACCTGTATTAAGAAAACTAAGTAGTTAAATGTTTGTGGATGAGGGTATAAGCTTTATGTGGCTTTCTTAAAACTATATGATTATTAGCAGCAAGTAGCAGACTACGTGGGTGGCGTGTCTCACTGAGAAGCAAGATGTGTCAATATTTTTATTAAAGTCACCCCACTTGTCTTTATAAACAAAATATTAGTGTTTTTCCATTTAGACTTCAATGCTAGTAAGAAGAGAATGAAGTTTTTCAAAGACCAGTATTAGGGCAATTTTGAGCAAGCAGTTGCTATTGTCAGTTAAGGTTCCAAAAGTTGATGTTTAAATCAGTTAACTGAAAAATCTAATTAAGTAAATTGCTTATTTATCCCCTGTACTTTTCCTATTGACACAGCTCTAGTTAGTGAATTTTCTTTTCTGTTTTTTTTTTTTTTTTTTTTTTTAGTGTCTGTGGTAGTTAAGATAGTGTGTCAACTTGGCAGGGCTGTGGTTTTCAGAAGCTGGGCAGCTGTAGTTAAGATAGTGTGTCAACTTGGCAGGGCTGTGGTTTTCAGAAGCTGGGCAGCTGGATGTAGAATTCTTCCCAATGAAGAGATTGTAATCACCTCCATGGTAGAATCTGCTTGAGCACCTAAGTAGTTACTTTCCAGACATGACTTTCTTCCAGTATATAAGGAGATGCTTTGGGAAAGGTCTCTAGCCTTTGGCACATTTGTACACTGCATTTAGCCGAGTTTTCATCTCCAATTCCTGGACTTAAACCAGTGGCCTGCCATGTTAGCTGATCTTGAAATTGTTGCTGGATTTGAACAGGTTGTCTACCGTGTGGCCTGAAGATCTTGGGATTATGCCATATTACTTGTTGACCTTGGGTTTGTCAGCCTCAGCAGCCAGCAGCTGCATGAGTCAGAAAAAGCTTCCAGCTCCAGTAGGCCTGGAAGAAGAGGCAGAGTTGAAGCCCAAGGTCAAGGGCCTTTACCCAGCCTCTAGATTCATCACTTTGAACTTTGACTTCTAGCCTTCTAAACTGTAAGAGAATAGATTCTTGTTTTTTAAAGCCAGCCACTTGTGGTAGTTCTATTATAGCAGCGCTAAGATAACTAACACACTATGTAATGCAGAAACCTATTAGAGATGGAAAACACAAATATTTTCCACAAATAGCAATAAAAGGAGCTCTGGTGGTGCTGTGATTAAAGCATTGGGCTACTAACCAAAAGGCTGACATTTCAAACCCACTAGCAACTCCACGGGAGAAAGATGAGGCAATGTGCTTCTGTAAAGATTACACCCTTGTAAATAGGGTCACTGTGAATCAGAATTGACTCAATGGCAGTGGATTTGGTTTGGTCCTAAGGAAGTGGCAGCAAAGTGGTAACACTGCACCCTTTCAATTGTGGAAAATTTGCAAGACTCAGAAAAACAAGGCAATCCTGTTGAGTTCCGGCTTTCACAGGTTTCACTGTACTGGTACTCCCTGGACTTACAGTATATACAAGTTACAACAAACTGCACTTAATGACTGTTTGGATTTCTTTTTTTTTTTTGGTACATTTTATCATTAGTAATATGTTCTACATATAGTATTGCAGTACATAACTTACAGATGTTAGCATTCTCAGATGTTCAATTCCCGATGCTCAAAGATCAGTTTCATAAAGATATGGATAATAAAAGGCAATAATAAATAGGGAGCTCTGGTAGCATAGTGGCTAAGACACTTGCCTGCTAACCAGACGGCTGGCGGTTCAAACCCACCAGCCACTCCTCGGAAGGAAGGTTGGGCAATCCTACTTCCGTAGTGATAGTGCCTCGGAAACCCAAGGAGGGGTCGTTATGAGTCGGGGCCGACTTGACGGCACACAACAACAACAACAACAACTATGATAAATAAAAAAGAGATATTCGACTTATGTTAGAACTGACTTATTTATGATGGCACCATTGGAAAGGAAACTCATTATAAGTTGGGGGACACCTGTGTTAGATATATTATAAAAGCCAATTTTTAAAAAAGCAACACTGCTGAATCCTTTTATAGTCTAGAAACTGAGAATACATAGATTAAGAAAAAAATGCAGTTTATCTGCAAAATAGTCATAAAAATGAAAATGTAAATGATGCCATATTTATCTTACACATTTAGACTTTGCCATGTAAATCATATTTTCTTAAAATGAGACATTCTTATGAAAATGACCACATTTACTTGTTTCCATACTTGGGTTTTTAAGAATTAGCCTAAAGAATAGTAGTTTCCAAAGAGTGTGACCGTACGTCAGGCATGTGCAAGGCAATCCTTCATAATGTGTAAAGAAAATATTAGAACTTGTTTATATTTTATTTTTATCTCACGATATTTAATTTCTGCTTTTACATTTTGTATGCCTAGAATGTATGTGTATGTGTGTGTGTAAATACATATATATATCACCAAAAATCCAAACTCACTGCCATCAAGTTAAATTCCACTCATAGCAACCCCTCCTTAGGTTTTCAAGGCACCAAAACTGTGGAAGTAGACTGCCCAATCATCCTTCCAAGGAGTGGCTGGTAGGTTTGAACCACCAACCTTCTGGTTAGCAGTCAAATGCCTTAGGCACTATGCCACCAGAGCTCCTTGTATATAGATATATATCCAGAAGGCTGGCAGTTCAAACCCACCAGCCACTACTTAGAAGAAGTCTGGACGATCTACTTCTGTAGTGACCCCACCTCGGAAATCCAAGGAGGGGTTGCTATATGTGGGATCCAATTTGACGGCAAAGAGTTATATATATATATATATATACATATACATATACATACATACACACACACACACACACGTAAACCACCACTTGTCTGTCATTTTGTCTTACTGTGGTAGCTTGCCTGTTGCTGTGAGGCTGGAGGCTATGCCACTGGTATTTCAAATACCAGTAGGGTCACCCACAGTGGACAGGTTTCAGATGAGCTTCTAGACTAAGACAGACTTGAACAAGGAAGGGGCCATCCACTTCTCAAATAATTGGCCAGTGAAAACCTTATGAATAGCAGTGAAACACTGTCTGACATATTACTGGAAAACTTCCAAGTATAGCAAGTATTGTGGGCTGGTGCAGGACCAGACAGTGTTTCATTCTGTTGCACATAATAGGGTCATTATGACTCAGAGCCAATTTGACAACACCTAACAATAACAACACACATGTAAAAGATATGCTAAAACTTTTTATTTAAAAGAATTTGGGACAGCAGAACTTTGAAGATAAAGATGATAGAAGTCAATTCTTTTTTATCCTAACCATTTGGCTGAACAACATGGTAGCTAGCACCATGTCAATGTTGCTGCTTTGGATAGTAGAGAATAAAAAGTACAGAATCTCTCCTAAACTTTGCCTTGTTAAGAATTAGGATGAACCTGTAGCCATATGGACCTCAATCTTATGTGTTGCTACCCTCAAAAATATAAAAACATTGACCAGGAGAGTCATATCCTGAGATCCACAGATTCCTGGAAAGCTCGTGGATTAGCTTTGGTGGGTGCATAAAACCTCTGAACTGTGTTATGGTATGGTATGTGTGTGTGTGTGTGTGTGTGTGTTGATGGGCCTTTCACTTCCACAACTTTTAGTGGAATCTTAAAGGAGATCATGAGCGCCCCTCCCCCATCACCACCAGTAGTTTAAGAACCTTGCCATAAGACAAGGGCCAGCTTACTTCTGTTTTGCAATCACAAATGCTACATTTTTTTCATTACAAAATTTTCTGGAATATGTATCTTCCCCCTCCTTGTTCTTTATTATCTGTTCTCCTTTTCATTTAAGATTGTATCCTAGTTTTGTTTGATTCTCATTACAAGATTTCTTGGCATTGGGTTTTTTGTATTTCAGAAAATTCTGTTTCCTAAACAAAACTGGAAACCACTTCTACTATTACGATCCTGTACCTGGCTTTGTCAGATTTTCTCCAAGTCTTGGCCAGCCCATCTCTCTAGCTCTGCCCAACTGTTACCAACATGCCAGAATAACAAGTAGATACCTGACGGAGTATAAATTTTACTCTTTATTCACTCTTTTTCTTCAAAATTTAACTCAATTTCAACTCATAATTTAACTCAACAAGATGTAACATCTAAGACACTGTTCTTGGTGTTTAAGGAGGATATGAAGATAACTAAAATAGTCCTGTCCTCGTTAGATCATTGGACAAGTCTTCAAACCTAGGTTTTCCTACTCCAAATCCCTGGCTCCTTCTACCATAGCACACTGACATTTTTGCCTATACCTAATTTTTAATTGTGTGTGGATTTTCAGAAGGAGCTCTGGTGGTACAGTGGTTAAAGCTAACCACTTTGGCTGTGGGAAAAAAGATGAGGCAGTCTGCTTCAGTAAAGATTTACAGCATTGGAAACCATCTGGGGGCAATTCTACTCTGCCCTATAGGGTTGCTATGAGTCAGAATTGGCTTGATGGCAGTGGATTTATTGGGGTGGATTTTCACATTTTCAAGAGTGCTTAATAAAGATCTTTATTTTCACTTGTATTCTTTTAACTGGTTCACTGTCTTGTTAAAGGAGCTCTGGTGGCGTAGTGCCTAAGGTACTGCTAACCAGAAGGCTGGCAGTTCAAACCCACCAGCCACTCCTTGGAAGGAAGATTGGGCAATCTACTTCCATAGAAATACTGTCTTGAAAACCTAAGGAGGGGTCACTATGAGTATGGATTAAAATATATAATAAATGCCACATTAACAGTTTCAGTAATCACTACTTTAAACTTTACTTACTTTAATCATTACTTTTAAACTCCTGTTATTTCTTCACTTGTAATAATTTTTAATTTGCACAAAGAGCACAGGATCTTAAAGATTGGCATTTATCAGCATTTTATAAAAAGTGAATTCTCCGAACAGATGATAGGACAGGAACAGTGTTAGTTTGCCTTTAGAATATTAACTGAGAATGTCACAAAGCTTTTCTATGTTATTAATAAAATACATATATGTTATAGAAAAACCACTATAATAATTCTATAGAAAATATTTTCCTTTAGTTAAATGTAGGTAGACAGGCAGGTACATAGACAGAGGGGGAAAGAAAACCAAATCCACTGCCATTGAGTGGATTCTGACCCATAGTAATGCCCATAGGACTTCCAAGGCTATAAATTTGTATAGACATAGATTGTCTCATCTTCCTCTTGTGGCATGGCTGATGGTGTTCAATCACTGACCTTCTGGTTAGGAGCCAAATGCCTTACCCACTATGCCACCAAAGCTTCTAGAGAGATCTAAAAATTGGTTATTTCAGAATAAATTGTACTTTCATTTTTAAATTACAGTGATTGACTTAAAGTAATTAAGTGATTGCTTAAAGAAAAAATAAAAAAGGAGAGTCATTTTCAACCCTTTCCTTTTCCTGGGTTTTAGAAATTTCAGGGAAATAATGAGATTAAATAAAGTGTTAACATCAGACACACAAGTAGGAAGAGAATCATATCTGTTAACCTTTCTGATACTAATAAATAGAAGTTCATGTGGTACAATTAAGAGTTTTATACTGTAAATTTATGAATTAAGTGTCATAGCTATATTAACATATGTCACATATTGAAACTCTTTCATGTTCCTAGGATCATAGAATGTGAGAATGAATCAAGCCCCATTCCCTTGTTTCACAGTTGTGAAATCTGGTCCAAAGAGACTAAATTTTGTTGTTGTTATGTGCCATCAAGTCAGACTTGACTCATAGTGACCCGTCCTTGGATTTCTGAGGCAGTATCACTATGGAAGTAGATTGCCCAACCTTCCTTCTGAGGAGTGGCTTGTGGGTTCGAACTGCCAGCCTTCTGCTTAGTAGTCAAATGCCTTAGGCACTACACCACCAGAGCCCCCAATACCACACAAGCCATGGTATTTCAATTGCCTCATATGCATGTGAAAGCTGGACACTGAATAGGAAAAGCCAAAGAAGAACTAATGCATTTGAATTGTGCTGTTGATGAAGAATATGGAATGAACAAAACTGTCTCCCAGAAGAAGTACAGCCAGAATGCTACTTAGAAGAGACAATGGCCAAAATTTGTCTCACCTACTTTGGTCACATTGTCAGAAGGAACCAGTCCCTGGAGAGTGCTTGGTAAAGTAGAGGGTCAGTGAAGAAGGGGAAGACTCTCATTGAAATGGATTGACACAGTGGCTGCAATGATAGGCTCAAGCACAGCAAGGATCATGAGGATGGCCTGGGACCAGGCAGTGTTTCATTCCGTACACAGGGTCACAATGTGCCAGAACCAGCTAAACCTTACCTAACAACAGCGACAATGTCACACATCTTGTTATCTTTGAAGCTGAAACTTGAGCTCCTTACTATCATTTCAATATTCTTTTCTTTGATAGACATAATTTTCATTTTCTCTCCAATCAATATTGAAGGATATAGATGCTCAGACTGTACTGATAGGGAAATTTCTTTCTTTTTTTTTTTTTTAATTTCCTTTCTTTGCTTTGTAGTAAATATATGGAATGCAACTATTTTCCATCATCTGATAAGAGGGTTTGAAGATTGAGCCCTCCCTGCTCTCAAGGGTGGAGGACCTGTTGAGGACTAATAGTTTTTGCCATAGATTTGAAGAGTCATAAAGATACATTCTAGAGGAACAAAAGAATGGATTTTGAGCATATAGGCAAATATGAAGACAGGTGGAAGGGGAAGATTCCCCTAAACTAATATGACTACTTAGAGGAAGTTTGGAGGCCTTAGGTGGTGGAAACTGTTAACACTTTCACCTGTTAATTGAAAAGTTGGAAATTTGAGTCCATCAGAAATGCCTTGGAATACAGTTGTGGTGATCTACGTGTAAACAGTTAGGCATTGAAAACCCTATGGAGGATGGTTCTATTCTGAAATGCATGGGGTTGTCATGAGTCAAAGTAGACTCTATTGCAACTGGTTACTGGTTAAAGGAAGTTGAAATTCACAAAATTTTCCACTGTAGCTCTGAAACTTGAGAAATGGTAATTGGAAATGTTCAAAAAGGAGAAGACCCTTTTCCTGGTGAAGAGACAGGTGACACAGTAGAACATTGTTCAAGTGTCCTGACATATATACTACCACCCAGCCTGCATTTAAGGGAAAGACTTCCATCATCTGGCCCAGAGCCTTCAGATTGCTTTGACATGGATCACTTCAACTACTAATGACATACAGAAGTGATAATTATTCATGCTCTGAGACTTTGATCTATGATTGAATGACCCCATGTTTCTGCTCCTCACCCCACAATTCTTGCCTCAGCCCAGTTCAAAATGCCCCAGGTGAGCTATCACCCATCAAAATGGGTGACTATCTACTAGGGATAGTAGGCTGGCATGGAAGAACTTCTCACATCTGCATTTGGAAGGACTGAAGTGAAAAAAGTTTAAGGCCTCCAGAACTGAGACAATGGTTAAAGTTTATAATCTCATATAATCTCTCCTTTCAAAGAGTTTTCTTTTACTGTTTTATAAGAATTCAGGACAGCTGACCAGGACTTCTGGTAAGATGGCAGAATAGGCAGACAAGCTCCACAGACCCTCTTCAACAAAGAAAAGAGAAACTAAATGACAAAGATACAGAAGATAATCCTGGAGCCCTGAGCTCTGAAAGGAACTATACAGAAGTGGATTCTACACCAACTAGTGGAAAAACCTAAATGAAAAAAATGACTACGGAGACAGTCAGAGCAGTGGACTGTCAGTTACTCTCACAGGACCAACAGCCTGAATATTTCCAAGTAGTGCTGGGACCTGAGAATTGACCTAAAGATCAGCCCTGGTTGCCAAGGGCTGCAGGGATGACTGCACTGGTGGCCTATGACTAGGGAAGGAAACAAAAAGGAGGGAGACAACCTGAGCTGTGGACTTTAGGCTGTCCAGAGGGCACAGCTATTTTGATTGTTTACACATGGTGGCCAATTTGAATATTTAAAGTGACCAAGGATAGAGCCATTTTGAAGGTTTACAAGCAGCAGCCATTCTGGATATTTAAAAAGACCAAGCATGCAGCCATTTTGATTGTTTATTAGCAGTGGCCATTTTGGATATTTAAAGTGACCGAGGGTGCAGCCATTTTGAATGTTCACAAGTGGTGCCCATTTTGGATATTTAAAGTAACAGCATTCTCATTTGGATTCCAGGGACCTAAGAATAGGCTCCATTTGCCAAGGACAGCAGGGATATATGGGAGACAGACAATGGGAAAGAAGACAGGTGGTGAGTGTATAAGTGTTGCGAGTTAGCGAATAGAGGAGCACAGCCCAGTACTCTGCTTATGTAGATATCATACAAACAAAACAAAGAAAATGAAAATTGTGAGCAAGTCACTCCAACATTCAATCACCAAATAAATATAAAAACAAAAACGTCACAATGCCTCGGAGACAACAGAGCATCACAGTGCACACAAAGAAGCAAGATAAAGCAAGAGAAACAGGGACCAAGAAACAGACCCAAAACACATCTGGTAGCATAGTGGCTAAAGTACTTGACTGCTAACCAGAAGGCTGGTGGTTCAAATCCACCAGCCACTCCTTGGAAGGAAGGTTGGGCAATCCTACTTCTGTAGTGATACTGCCTCGGAAACCCAAGGAAGGGTCGCTATGAGTTGGGGCCGACTC
>NW_006922459.1:650862-652619 GCF_000298275.1 Orycteropus afer afer
ACAAAATAAATGAAAAATTAGAAATGATACAAAATCTACACATAGAAATCCAGAAGATTAATACTAAATTTTCAGAAATAGATAAGACATTAAATGGGCAAAGGAGTAGAATTGAATAGATGAAAGACAGAATCAGTGAGATTGAAACACCTCAATACTTCTTTGGAACAGGAAAAATCAGAAAAAAGATCAAAACAAAATGAAGAAAGCCTAAGTTCATGTGAGATACTATCAAAAGAAATAACCTACATGTAATCAGAATTCCAGAACAGGAAGAGACAAATAAACCCACAAAAAAAAATTGTCGAAGATTTGTTGGAGGAGAATTTTCCTGGTATGATGAAAGATGAGAATATATCCATTCAAGAAGTCCAATGAACCCTAAACAGAATAGACCAAAAAAAAGAAAATCACCAAGACATATCATCAAACTCACCAAAACCAAAGACAAAGAAAGAACCCTAAAAGCAGCATGGGAAAAATGAAAATTACCTACAAGGGGGAACCAGTAAGACTAAGCTCAGATTTCTTGACAGAAACAATGAAGGTGAGAAGACAACAGGATGGTATATATAAAACCCTGAAGGAGAAAAATTTCCAATCAAGAATTATATGCCCAGCAAAATTGTCCCTCAAATACGATGGTGAAATTAGGACATTTCTAGGTAAGCAGAAATTAAGGGAATTTGTTAAAACCAGACCAACCTTACAAGAGATGTTAAAAAGAGCCTTTTGGACAGAGAAGCAACAACAGCAAACAACAAGTGATCATTAAGACACATGATGACATAGCCCAGAAACCAACCTAGTTATAGAAGTATACAAATTAAATAAGCCTACAAGATTGTAAACAGGGAACCAGAGACATCAACTGACAAATGAGGACAACTACAAACCAAAATGAAGGAAAAAACTGTGTAGTTAAAGAACTTCTAGATGGTAGGGAAGTCAAGACAACTACAAGATAGAATGGACTGGTCTAACTTGGGAAGAAACTATAAATCACAGGGTAACTTCAAAGAAAAATGATAAAACTTCACATCAAAATAAAAGAGGACCAGTACAAATATTTAGCAAATACTAAAAGAGTATCAATGAAGGAAGTGATAACATGACTCATAAACAAAACGAGCTCAGCACAGAAAATTATATGGAACAAATAATGAACACCATGAAAAAGCACATAACAAAATGACAGAAACAAATTCATCCTTGTTGATAATTATATATCTGAGAAGGGACTTACCTCTAAAATTTATAGAAAATTCCAACACCTCAACAAAAAAAGATTCACAATCCAATCTAAAACTGGGCAGAAGACATGAATGGACACTTCACCAAAGAGGATATTCAGGAGACCAGCAAATACATGATGAAATGCTCATGATCATTAGCTATCAGAGAAATGCAAATCAAAACAACAAAGAAATACTGTCTCACCCCAGCACTAATGGTACAGCTCAATAAGACAGAAAATAACAAATGCTGGCAAGGATGTGGAGAGATTCGGACTCTCAAACACTGCTGTGGAGATTGTAAAATGAAACAAGCACTGTGGAAAGCAGTATGGTGATTCTTTAAAAAGTTGGAATTAGAAATACCACTTGAAAGAGTTCCAATAAGATGGCGGACTAGGCAGAAAGACTGCACAGACCCTCTTCAACAAAGAAAAGGGAAACTAAATAACACAGACAAAGACAATAATCCTGGACCCCTGAGCCTTGAAGGGAAGGATATAGAAGTGGACTAAACCCCAA
>NW_006922459.1:682290-687036 GCF_000298275.1 Orycteropus afer afer
CCCTGGGGCTGACTGCTCCTCTGTCTAGGTTCCTGGCTTTTTATCCCCTTTCTCCTGCTCTTCCGGCCTGCTACTCTGGGCAGGCCTGAGTTGCCTCTCCTCACCTAATCCCTTCGGCTGACTGCACTTCTCTCTGGCTTCCTGGCTTTTAATCCCCTTTCTCCTGCTCTTCTCGCTTGCCACTTCGGGCGTCCCTGAGTTGTCTCTCTTCACCTGTAACCCTGGGGTTGACTGCTTACCCTCTACTTTACCAAGCATGATATTCTTCTTCAGGGACTGGCTCCTTCTGACAATGACCAAACTACAAGAGGCGATATCTAGCCATTTTTGCTTCTAAAGAGCATCCTGTCTGTACTTCTCCAAGACAGATGTGTTCATTCTTCCAACAGTTCATGGTATTTTCAGTATTCTCTAACACCACAATTGAAATGCATCAGTTCTTCTGTGGTCTTCCTTATTCGTTTTCCAGCCCTCACATGCAAATGAGGCTATTGAAAATAGCATTATTTGGGTCAGGTACACTTTAGTCTTCAAAGTGACTTCTTTGCTCTTTAACACTTTAAAGAGGTCTTTTGCAGCACATTTGCCCAGTGCATTATGTTGTTTGAATTCTTGACTACTGCTTCCATGGGTGTTGATTGTGGATCCGAGTAAAATGAAAGCTTTGACAACTTCAGTCTTTTCTCCATTTATTGTAATGTTGTTTATTGGTCCAGTTGTTTTGTTTTCTTTATGTTGAAGTGTAATGCATACTGAAGGCTGTGTCTTTGATCTTCATCAGTAAATGGTTCAAGTCTTCTTCACTTTCAGCAAGCAAGGTTGTGTCATATGCATATTGCAGGTTGTTAATGAATCTTTCCCTAATCCTGATTGCTGCATTCTTCTTCATATAATCCATTTTCTGGGATTATTTGCTCAGCATACAGATTGAGTAAGTATGGTAAAAGGATACAACCCTGATGTATACCTTTTCTGACTTTAAGCCATGCAGTCCCTGTGTTGTGTTTGAAAAAGCTGCCTTTTGGTTTGTGTACAGGTTCCTCATGAGCACAATTAAGACACATGACAGGTATTCAGTAAATATTTTTTTCAATGGATTTCTTAATTCATTGATTAAAAAATTAAAGCTGTAAAATTTCCTACAGTCATAAAATAGACCTTTGATTTCCTTCATGTATGCAAATATATATAACATTAATTCTTGAATAAATTATGGTTAGTTTTCTGGCAGCCCATGGGTGTATAGTCATTATTTTAGGTGATATAAACATATTATCAAAATAAAATTCTAATTTCTTTAAGTTAAAAATAAAAATAACCTGAGTTTCCCTTTTGGAGGATTGCTATTGATTCAACCAAGCAAATTGGTTTAGATTGCACCGACATCAAAAGTTAACAATCACTTCAGGAATTGTTAATTTTAAGAGTAAGATAAGAAGTGACAGTATTTAAAATCATATTAAGAAAAAATCCATTTAGTAATTTTAACTTAGTTTACTTATTTTTCCTCTTATACCCTTAAACAAATGGAGAAACTTAAGATCCAAGAATAAACAAGATCTGCAGAGTGATCAGCAATGAAGGTCCTAGTGAAATAATCAAAATTATTGCTATCTATTAATGTCTGATCAATTAATATATATTGATAAATTGATTTTTATACAGTTATTTTTATATATGATTTTTTAAATCCTTTGGTCCAGTCTCTATGTAACATGAAAATTATTTTCTGATCTTGAATGTACTATATTGTCAAAATGTTTTCCTTAATCTGGAATTTGTGATTCACCAGGTGACTGTGGACAAGGATTGAGAAAGTGGATCAAGCAGGTTTTAACTGAAGATTTAGCATTCCAACACATAAAAGTTATTTATCCAACAGCTCCTTCCAGGTATGAAATAATTTGTCTCACTGCTTAATATAACTCTGTGGAATAAAATATACATAAATAGAAGCACCACCCAGATTTAAAAAGTACATTTTTGATTTTTCAGAAATTTACTATTTAAACTTAAATGTTGTATATGTTTCTACTCTGCTTTTTCTTGTTTAGTTTCTAAAATGTCTTAGACATTATCTCAAGTTCCTTAAGCTTAATTCTATATTTAAAATATTTTAAATTGGGGTTCTTTTTTTCCAAAAGTATTTTTTTCACAGCTACACTGTTGGGTTAAGTTCTGCAGGTGAGTAATTTATCACTTATTTGTAAAACATTCTCTGAAGCTCTTAATTTAAACCATGTCCCAAACATGGCCCACAAGGTTCTCCTTCCTCTTGTCCTGCAGATCACACATCTTTCAAACTGTCCTGTTCCTCTTCTTCTTCCCCAGGAGGAAATTTAATAGTTCCAATGAACATAACCTTTTAATAATTCAGTTATGCCACAGTTCATAATATATGAGAAAGGGTTTTATGGCATTCTTTCTACATGTAAAAAGAGTATTTAGAAATAACATTATGCTTGCTGAATCAACAAACAAAATAACGTTAAATAATTTACCACTTAATAAATATTTTAGATTGTACAACCTGGATATATACTTACACTACTAATAAGAGTTACGATAATAAGATACTTTTTTTTTTTATTGTGCTTTATGCAGATTTACAGAGCAAAATTTGTTTTACATTCAGCAGTTCATGTACATTTGATTTCACTCCCTGATTACCATCCCCAACCATAATGCACTCTCCTCCCCTCCCATCCCTGTGACCACTTCCTTCCTGTGCCTTTCTTAATTATGCACTCCTATCCAGTTTTCCTTCTATGTGAATGCTGCCCCTCTAGTGCCCCTTGACTGATTGCTCTAAGCAGTGTATCTCCCTAGAGTAGGTGGGTGCATCACCCTAGGATAGGTGTTCTGTGGATAGGCCTTTATGCTGTTGGGCTGAGAGCCAGTCCTTGGGAGTGAGTCCAGTTCTAGGCCTGAAGGGTAACCCGGGGCTATAGTCTTGGGGGTTCCACGAGGCTTTTTCCAACCAGTAATTTTGGTCATTTTTATGTTTTTGAATTTTTTTCCACATTTTTCCTCCCACTCTATTCGGCATCTCCAGTTTTGATCCTCTCCTGAGTGATTGGCATTGGTAGCTAGGCATCACCTAGTTCTTCTGGTCTTGAGGTCCATCATATCCTTGGACTAATTGTTCCCAGCTGGCTTTGATTTTCTTTACTCTTTGCTTCAGATGAAAGGAGACTAATAGTTCCATCCTTAGATGGCTGTTCGAAAGCTTTTAATACCCCTGTCGCTACTTACCAAAGTAGGTTGTGGAACAAGAGTTTTATGTACTATGTTGTGCCAGTTGAGCTTGGTGTCTCCTAATCATAGGGTCCCGAGTTGGCAGGCTCAGTGATTCTCTCTCTTAAGGTGTTTTGGTTGTCTCTGAGAGGTTACTCCAACTCTGTCTTCTGTTGCTTCTCTAATGAGTGTGGCTAATTTTGAATCACTTGTGTCTATGCAAGATTATCTTTAGCTAAATCTATCCTTGGTCTAGGGTACATTCCTGTTCACTGACCCCCACCTGTTCCTCTTAGTTGTCTATGCGTTTATCTGTAGCCTGGTGTTTGGTGTTAGTGGTGATGCAGCATTGTGCATGTACTAGTATTTGCCTCTGTTGTCTTTATCTTATGTGTATTTTACAGTGTCCTCTCTTTCCCCAGTGTCATCATGCTGGTCACAGACTCTTTCCATACCTCCCCTCCCCTTACCCAAATCAACATGTGACCCCCAACTAGTCTGAAATTTTCAAGATAGATAATAGTTTTGAAGGCAAACTGCTTTTTAAAATTTTTAAATTATCATCCTTGTAGGCCTTTATTCTCACAACTTGCTTTTAACTCAGGTTTGTAAATCCTTTTTGTTTAACAAAAAAAAAAGATAAACGATTCATCCCAATCTGATTTCTCACTGTCTTTTCTTGATTTATTCTCTTTAAGCACACTATGTGCTTATGAAAAATGCTTTGCTGTGTTTTTCTATTACTTTAATGTTAAGGAGAAACAAAACTAGGACATTAAAGACTTTTTTATGTGTACTGATAAGATTTTATTTACTTCAGTTGATAATTTTGAAAGAGGTAGAATAAACTGATAATGTAAGATTTAAGGTTCAAAAAAACCTATTTTATTGTAATTGTAGAAGAGTGTAGTAATTTGGTAGTGCAGATAACATAAGACCTGATAATCAATGAGGTTTTTTCGTGCAGTGAATTGAATGTCTTGGAAAATGCCCAGTGACCTTGTTTTTGCTGTTGCTTTTCAGGGTGGAGGAAGTTGGGAGGAAGAAAGACAGTGATATTCCTGTAGGGAAAGGGAAAAATAAATATACTTCAGCCTACATGTAAATGCAGTTGTCTGCTAAATCATATGGAAGACTATTGGAATCATGATTCTAGGAATTATGGTTTTTCAGCTTATGAATTTCATAGCATTGCCAGTTATGCTATGACTTATACACTGTTTTTTTTTTCAAACTTTGGGCAGAGGTATTTCAGAGAATCTACAAAGCTTCATGTGTAACTAACCATTATTTAAGTATAAATTTTAATAATTAATTAAAATTTTAAATTAGTTAAATTGAAATGTTTCACTAAACTCATGGTAACTTTGTGTTATTATACAATTGTGAGGCCAATAGCTATTTGGACAAACGATTAGACATTTTAGATCCTGCTGCCCAATAAAAATATAATATGAGCCAAATACATTGTTTTATATTTTCTAGAACTACATTAAAAAAAAAAAAAAA